>NC_046155.1:138673767-138695909 GCF_011064425.1 Rattus rattus
TGGGACCTAAGACCTTACAAATTTGTCACTCATCTTACAGCCTGTCCAGGGTTTTCACTGAGCCTAAGGGTAAACTGAAGGATTGTTTGAAGACTAAAAATGTTGCTATGTTTTTACAGCATCTATAAGGCAATTACCATATTATTATATATTCTGAAATTTTTCCTTTTCTCTTTCTAGCCCAAAACGTTAGGCAGGTCCTTGCACTTGGGCAAGATCACTCCTCGCGGTTCTCATTGGTCCTTAAGAACTTTGACAAACTTTTTTTGAGGCCTTCCCTGTTCTCCGAATTTTTACTGTGGCCTGTAATATTCTACAGTCACTAAAGTTTACGGTTGTCTCCAGGTTCTACCTGGGTGTAGGATACTTGATTATGTTACATAGAAAATCTAATTGTCAGCAAATTATAAAAGCTAAAACAGATACTGCATATTCTCGAATGCAGGTTAGGTGTTCCCCTATAGCCTGTGTTAATTAGAATGCTTGAAAATGGAATGTTCCCACCTATTTTAAGGCAAATTGCTTGGAAGAGGTCTTCTTTTCCTCTTTTGTGGCCAGAGGCAAAGTCAGCAGAATGGTATGACTGGCTTGGCTTGGAGCCCCTCTAATCAGTATAGTGACATTGTTCACCTAGCAGATGTTGTGGAAGAAGACCTGGAGATTCTCTCTATAGCAACTGGACTTCGATAGATCGCTCTATGTCGCTCTGTATCTCTCTGAGTCTTAACCTGTCTCTCTCTGTCTTTCTCTATGTTTCTTTCCTTTTCTGTTTTTGTCTCTTTTTCTCTCTGGCTTTAAAGAGTCTTTACAGAAGGAGCTCCAAGTAAGCAATAGAATGCTGGCTTACATCTGTCAAGATGTTAACCATCCACCAGAGGTATTAAAAAAAGAATGGTTAAGGGGGAAGGACATGGGGGGAAGTGGACCTGTTTATGAGTAGATCTTTGGGGCGATTCCAATCTTTGTTGTGGGGATACCAGCAGTTCAACCTACTAGCTCACCAGGAAACATCAAGCTGCAGTTTCTGTCCAGTCCATCCATCTGGCAGACACCACACATGAATCAGCAATGGGAACTCCTTCCTGTACAAACAGAGTGGGTCCTCTGAATCAGAGAGAGTTCTTGAAAGTCACAAGAAGCTGTGGGAATATCACAAGAAGTTCTTGGCTGAGTTACTCTCTATGAAGTTACAAGAAAATATCACCAACTCTCTATGAGGGAAACTAATACCTGATCACCATCAGTGAAGACTAGTGAGCTGGAGCAAGGAAGACCAATGTCAGAGCCTCCTCCAAATGTCTGTGGACTCATGTTTCTACTCTTTGTAAATGTCACGCTCCTCTCACCTGTGTCTGCTTCAACACAATATTATTTCACCTATCAGCCTCAAGATTCTTTCACATGTCTGCTTTAGCAAACATCCTGTAACTTGTGTCTGCTTCAGCAAAACATCACTATGACCTGAGTTTCCATAAATTTCCCCTTCAAGAGTGAATTTTTTCTTTGGGCTTGCAGGTAACACAGAAGAGTATCTGCCAGGCACAGGTAAAACAGGATCCTGGGAAAGTTTGCTAAGCAGCCCTCTTGGGTTTGAAAGAGCTCAAGGGAAAGGTAGACTAGCCAGGTAGAAGGACAGTTTTATACAGCTAGTAGTTTAGGTATAGAACCAGGCTCATAAAAAAATTTTGTATATAGTTCAGAAAATAAAGTTACCTCCTGAACTAGTAGGATTTTCCTCACTTTATGCCTCCAATGGCTTTATTGGTATAAATACTGGATAATTTAAATACCTGACTCAGTCAGGTTTAAACCCTTGTCCAATGATAAAATAAAGCCTCAGTCTTTTCCCCAGGTTGTTACTAGGGACTCAGGTCTCACTTTTCATCACTGTGGTCAACAATTTTAACAAGTTTTCCTGAGTCTTAATGCCTGGCACAGGTTCTCCCCAGAACCTATGCACAGGATGTCCATTGGCGATAAATATTTTCTTAAGTTCTCAAGGAATCTAGAAAACCATAACAGGATTTTCACTAGGTCCGAAGACTCTCCTCGAGTTCTCATTGTGACCTCTAACATTCCACAGGTTCTGAAGGTTGCTAAAGGTCTTATTCAAAGTCTTAAAGAGACATTTTTCCTCCCTTAAGTTCTTTTTGGTACAGTTGTGTGCTAAAACTTTTTGCAGGTTCTAAATGTTTTCTAATGTGTTTCTGAGAAACACAGCAAAGCCTAAGCAAGGCCTTTCCTGAGGTCTACCTGAGTACATCTACATGGCTGATTGTTTGAAGTGTAAATTTGTTAGAGAAAGGTATTAGTTTGGAGTGGGGCTTTAAAACCTCAATACAGCCCTCAATACTCACATTATGGCTAATGTGAGCAAGAGTCTTTTGCTGGCTAGTATGCTAGCCAGAACTCTTAGCTCTTTCTTACTCTATTTCTTCCTGGACACTGCCATTTTTCAGCACTGGTAATGGACTGAACCTCTGAACTTGTAAACCAACACTAGTTAAATGTTGTCCTTGATAAGCTGCCCTTGGTTATGGTGTCTCTTCACAGGAATAGAAACCTAAACTAAGAGACCTTTACCTTCCCTTGGTCTTAAAGCATGGTCCACATTATTGCTGAAAACTCCAGGAACTACTCAGAGCCTGAGTAGAGCCTAAAAATTGAGTCTTGTTCTAACGAGTTTTCTGTGGTCATTGATAGGTTTCTCACTAGGTCTGAAGTCATCCCCCATGTCCTTATTGTGGTCTAACACAGTCTGCAGGTTCTAGCTAGGGTCTAGACCACCTTTGTTCTGACTATATGTCTTAGGCCTTCTCCAATTGCTCAATGAGTCCTATAGCATTCTCCATGTTCCCTCTGAGGCCTAAAACCTTCCACAGGTACTCAGTGGGTCCAAAGACTTATCTGGTTGTGACTTGTATCCACGTCCTTTCCTATGTTCTCACTGGGTCTTTAAGCATTGCTTGGCTTGTCAGTGGAGCCAAAAATTTGTTCCAAGTTCTCACATTTTTCTAGAAGCTGTGTCTAAGAACTTTTCCATAGTCTTCCTGTCTCTAACAACCTTATATCCATTATTACCGAGTCTTAAGTTTTCCTTCTGGTTTATACTGGCATCTAAGGTATTCTCAAATTCTCACTGGGGTCTTTGGCCTGCTCCAGATGCTCACTCTATGATAAAACCTTCTACTACTTACTTTAATCTAAGGTCTTTTCAATTTTTCATTATTGGTCTAAAGACTTCTGGCATTTGGTGTGGCCCAACCCCTTTCCTATATTCTCTGTGTATCTCATAGCCTTGCCAACATTCTCTGTCACCTCGAAGGTATTAGTCAGGATCTGAATAATATCTAAAAAAATTCCTGTAAATTTCTAGGGTTTATAAAGCTTTATACGGGTATTCATTAGGTCTCAAGACATTCTCTCTGTTCACAGAATAGGAAAATTGGTATAAGTACTCACTGATGCTGTTACTAGGTTTCCACTACATTCTAAGGCCTTTTCCAAAGACTTTTTGAGGCATTAAGCCTTCTCCATCTTCTCAGTAAAGCCTAAAACCTTTTACAGGCTTCATTGGGCAAAAGAACTGGTCAAGGTTCTGACTACTAGACCTTTTTTCCAAAATCTTTCTGAGGCCTAAGGCCTTCCCCAATTCTAATTATGGCCTAAAAGCTACTCAGTGGAGTTAAAGGCCTTCCCAGTCCACTGTACTCTAAATCTACCCTATGTTCTCACTGGTTTCTTAAGGTTTACTAAGAGTCTCACTGGAGCCTAAGTGTAGAGCTATCGCATGAGGAGACTGCTCCCAGCTTGCTAGCTTCAAGGCAACCAAGAGTCCCTGCCATTTTCAGCAGACTGAGAAGGCAAAATTCTGGTGTTTTGCCAAGTTACCAACCTGAGGAAGTGACCTTCACATTCCATTTCTCATAAGAAGTAAGTTGGACTGCAAACAGATTTCTCATTTTGCAAGGAGGTTTGGGTCACCATGAGCCAAGGTAAGATGATGCTAGGTAAACAGCACCTGGTGGGAGTGAGAAATTATGTGAATTCTTTAGTCTGCTTTCTGTATAAAAGATGCTGAAACTTTGAATAAGTGTGCATTGGCTGGCTATGGTTGTGTACTCCTATGTCATGGTTAATGAGGCCCTACCCTTAGGACCCCACTTCAACAGACATTGACACTTAAGTTTCAACCATGTTTCTCCTGGGTTCTCAGGCCTTCCCATTTTTCTACTGAGTCTATAGACATACTCAGGTTCTCATGGGAGCCTCCTGCCTTGCCCACAACACTCACTGGGGCATAAAACTTTCTAAGGTACTCTCTGTGCCTAATCACAGATGTCCTGCAATCAAAGAATGGATACAGAAAATGTGGTTCATTTGTACAATGTAATACTATTGTATAAAAATGAGGACATCACGAATTTTGCAGTTGGATGGACCTACAAAATACCATCCTGAGTGAGGTAAGACAGACCCCAAAGCATATGCATGTATGTACTCATTGATAAGTAAACATTAGCCCAAAAGTACAGAATACTCACAATACAACCACAGAACCTACGAAGTTAAAGAAAAAGGAAGGCCGAAGTGAAGATGCTTGAATCCCACCTGGAAGGGTGAACAGAGTCATGGGAGACTGAGCAAGGGCGGAAACTGAGTGAGAGAGGGGAGGAGAGGAATGGGGGGGATAGGGATGGGGAAAAACAGGAGAGAGGCCCAGAGGGCCAGGAGAATGAGTGGAAATATGCTGCTGGTTGTGTTGGGTGGGGGAATTTCTAGAAAGTCTCAGAGACTTGGTATGGGGAGGCTCTCAGGAGTCAATTGTGTGATGGTAGCTGAAATGGCTAACAGTTCGAATATGGATCCTGAGGACTCTATATCCAGAAGCCAGACACCGAGAGCAGGGTTGGGGACACAACACATGTACGAAACTTTTGACCCAAAATTATTCCTGTCTAAAACAAATTCAGGGAGAAAGATGATGTGGAGCCTGAAGGAAGGGCCAACCAATGCCCGGTCCAACATGAGATCGATGTCATGGATGGGTATCAATCCCTGAAACTATTCCTGATGCTATGATATTTGATGCTATGATATTTGATGCTATGATAGGAACCTAGCATGGCTCTTGTCTTAGAGTTTTATTGCTGTGAACCATTAACAAGGTAATTCATACACAACATTTAATTACTAGTTTACAGGTTCAGATGCTCAGTCCATTGTCATTAAGGTGGAGATGGTAGCATCCAGGCACATTTGTTGCAGGCATTGCTGAAGAGTTCTTCATCTGCATCTGAAGGCTGCTAGGAGAAGACTGGCTCCCATGTGGTTAGGAAGAGGGTCTTAAAGACCTCTCGACATTGACACACTTCTTCCTTAAAGGCACACTTCCAAACAGTACCACTCCCTGGGCCATGCATATTCCGCTGTCCTCTGAGTAGTTCTATCCAGTAGCTGACTGAGACTTATGGAGATGCTTGCAGCCACCTATTGGATAGAGGTAGGGATCCGTATGGAAGAGTTATGCAAAAGATTGAAAGCCCTGAATTGTATGGGAACCCCACAGGAAGACCAGCAATGTCAACTAATCTGGAACCCTGGAAGCTCCCAGAGACTGAGCCACCAATCGAAGAGCATACCTGGGCTGGTCTGAGCTCCTGAGCACATATGTAGTACAGGGCTGCCTTGTCTGGCCTCAGTGGGAGAAGTTGTGCCTAATTTTGTAGAGATTTGAGGCATTAGATGTGGGAACACCACAGGATTTCGCATTCTCAGGGGTAAAGCTGGAGGGGGTGGGTAAAGGGAAGACTCTCAGTGAGGGGGTTCAGGAGAGGGAGGTAGCATTTTCATTTTTTTAAAAAAAATAACAAGCTAATAGCCTTCTTAAAATGCTTCTCAAGATCTTAGGCCTTCCCTTCATTCTTACTAAGGCCTAAAATCTTATTCAGCTTCTGGTTGGAGCTTAAGGCATTTCCCAGGGTCTTAATTGGTCCTAAGGTCTTTCCCATATTCTCACTGGGTCTTAAAGCTTTTCTGGGTTCTCCCTGGGGCCTAAAGGCTTCCCAGATCCTTACTGGTGTCTAAAGCCTTCTGCAAGTTCCACTGTCCTGAGGCTTTCCTGTGTTGACACTGGAGCAGAAGGCCTCACAGTGTTGTCATTCACTCTCAACGCCTTGCCTGGATTCTCCTCGTAGACAAAAGTGTTACCGAAGGACTCCCTGTTGTCTAAAATCTTTCCCAAGTTTTACAGAATCTACAAAGCCTTTGTCTGGTCTTCACTGGTTGAAAGCCTTCTCCATGATCTCACTGTGGTTTAACGGCTTCTACAGGCTATTGCACGAGCTTAAAGCTGGGGTGATTCTGCCTCAGTGGGGCCTAAGTGTTTCCCTTGTTATCACAGGAGTTTTATTTTAGACCCAATTTAAAAAATTATTTATTTATGTGAGTACACAGTGTCTTTAGACATATCAGAAGAGGGCATCAGATCCCATTACAGATGGTTGTGAGCCACCATGAGGTTGCTGGGAATTAAATTCAGGACCTCTGGAAGAATAAATAGTCAGTGCTCTTTAATTCTGAACTCTCTCTCCAGCCTCTCACAGAATCTTAATGCTTCCTTAGCTTCTGACAGGAGTATAAGGACTTCCAAGGCTGTACCTTGCCCCTAAAACTTTCTGAGGTTTTTTTTTTTAAATGTCTATGTCCTTTCTGGATTGTCACTGGGATCTAAAGCCTTATGTATCTACTCATTGGGGTTAAATCTGGGCCAAGGTTCTCATTGAGACTAAGGCCTAGCCAGGTCTCATTACTGCCAACAATTTTGACACAGTACCACAGAATCTCTCAGGGGTTAGACAGGTTTCCTTTGATTTTGGAGGTCCTCATGGGGTTGTTGCTTGAGCCTAACACATTCTTCAGGTTCCCACTGGAAAATAAGGCCTTCCCCAGGTTATCACACGGTTCTAAACATTCCACAGCTTCTCAGTGGTGCTAGAGACCTTCTCCAAATTCTCAGTTGGATTTAAGTCCTTTTCCAGGCACACTGAAGCCTTCAGTCTTCCACAGATTTTTTTACTCTTACTATAAATTTTCTATAAATACGTGCTGGAGTGAAGAGCATTCCACAGGGTCTCCATGGGATGCCCAAGCTCTTTCCAATGTTCTCAGTAACTCATAAAGCTACCCCATGATTTTACTGGGGACTAAGGCCTCTTCCAGTGTATGACTGGGACATAAGGCCTTCCGAGGTTTCACTTGAGTCAATGGCCTAATAAGATTCTTTCTGGTCTCTAAAGAGATACTCAAGTTGTAACTGAGGCTTAAGGCCTTCCAAGGTCATTACTGGGCTGTAAGGTTTACTCCTGTTGTCACTGCATCTGTTTCCTGTGTAGATTCTCAATGAAGTCTAAGTTAATATCAGGAGTCACTATGCTTAAAATATTCCCTAGTTCTCAGGTGTTCTCGAAGACCTGCAAAAGTTTTCTTACAAGGTTCTGAAGGCCTTCTTCAAGTTCTCCCTGTGGCCTAAAGACTTTACTGGTTCTAACTGGGGCTTATGGTCTTCTCTAGGTCTACGCTGGGATCTAACAGCTTCCCAAAATTCACAATGAAACCATAAGCCTTCCTCAGGTTCGGATTGGATCCAAAATCCCCTAAATTGTCTCATTTGGGGCTTAAGACATCCCCCAGGTTACCCCTGGGATCAAACGGCTTCCCTATGTTCTCATTGGATTTGAAAGCCTTGCTTGATTTCTCAGTGGAGTTTAAGGATTAACCAGGATCTCATTGGGACCTAACAATTTTCGCCAAATTCTCACAGTGTATACATGGTTTTCACTAGGACAGAAGGCACTCCCCATTTCCTCACTGTGATCGAAATCTTTGTTCAAGTTCTCATTTGTGCTAGCAATCTTTAGCACATTCTACATGAATCTAGACCCTTCTCCTAATTTGTATTGAGAGCCTAGGCTTAGCAGATTGTCTCTAGAGCCTAAACTTTCTACTTATTCTCGCTCGGGTTTAAGGCCTACTGAAGGTTCTAAGAGTGATCAAGGCCTCCTCCAAAGTCTCACTGAAACCTAAGCCTTCCCCAGGTTGTCACTGGAGCCTAAGCCCTTCCGGGACAGTCACAACAGTGTCTAAGATCTTTTCCACATTCTCACTGAGTCTTCAAGCCGTTCCCAAGTTCTTTCTGGAGTCCAAAGTTCACTGGGTCCTAAAAATCTTCACAAATTCTCACAGATTCCATCAGAACTTAGAGCACTGTCACTGGGTGTAAGGTCTTTCCCATGGTCTGTGTTGGGCCTAAAATATTCTACAGGTTTCAGGGGCTAACCATTTTCCCACATTCTCACTGGCTCTCTAAGGCATCCAATACTTTTGGGGGAATTCTTAAAACCTTTGTAATATTCTCACTGTGGCTTTAAAATTTTTTCAGGTTTTCTCTGAGGCACTGTGTCTAAAGTCCTTCCACATTTTCTCTCTGGGGCCTTCAATATTCTACAGGTACTAATTTGGGCTTAAGGCCTTCTACAAGTTCTCACTAATTAGGTGTTGGTTAGATTCTCAATGGAGCCTAAAACCTTCTAAGTATTCACAGCGATTCTTACTGTGATCCAAGGACTTCCCCCAAGACTCATTGAAGCCTAAGGCATTCCATGGAATCTCAACAGGACTCCAAACTTCAACAGGTTCTCAAGGAGTCTTAAGGACTTCTCCACATACCTACCGTTATCTAAGGCCTTTTTCAAAGTTTCATTTATGCCTGAATCGATGTTCATGTTCTCTGTGGGCTAAATCTTTCTACAGATTCTCACTGAGGCTTAAGACATTCCTGAGTCACAGTGATGCCTGAGGCTTTTTCCTTCTTCTTACTTGGTCTAAAAGCTTCTCCTGGTTTGTCCAGGGATCAACAATTCCCTATGTTTTCGTTAGGATCCAAGTTCTTTCTAGGTGGTAAGTTCGGCCTAAGCCTTCTAGTGCTCTCACGGATTCTTAAACTTTTATCCATGTGTTCATGGAAGATAAGACAATACCTTGGGTCTCACTAGGGCCTAAAATGTTTACCAAGTTCTCAGCACCTGGGAATAAGTGTACAAGTTTTAAGCCATGGAGAGATTCTGGATCACAGCCACCAAGTACAAGTACTGTACGGCCTTTGACAGGTTTTCCCTGGGACTGAAGGCTTCCTTCAGGTTTTCCCTGTGGACAAAAGCTATGGACAGGGTCTCACTGCAGTCTCGGGGTTTCCCCAGTCTCATTGTGAAACAGTTTTACACTTTCCCCACATTCTCACAGGAGGCTAAGACTTCCTAGAGGTTTTCATGGTGCCTGAGTTTTTCACTGCGATCAGTGGCCTTCCTTCCCCAGAATCTCATTAAGGCTTACAGCCTTCCCCGGGTTTTTCTTGGGACTTTAAATCTTCTGCAGCTTCCCTCTCTGGTGCAAGCCTCTCAGATTCTTAAATGAGCTGACACCCTCACAGGTTCTGAAGGAGGCGTAAGCCCTTCTGTGAAGCCCAAGGTTTTCAAATTATTTTCATTGGGTGTAAGGACTTTTCAAGTTTTCCTGAGAACTAAGATCTTCCTGCTTGGGGTAACCTTTTTTTAAAAACTGGGTTAGAATATATTAAGTTGTTAATTTTGTGAAAGCCAAGAGCTAACTGCTGGAAGGATTGTGTCACTGTCGTTTACATGGCCTCTCCTCATGTTTTCTATTTGGAAAATATTTGTTCTTCCTCACCTGCCTAAAGACAATCTGGAATTGTACAGAGGTTGACTCGCTGCTGACTGGTTATACTAAAGAGCTCATGGCAAATAGCTGTGTAGGAAATGGGAGCAGAACTTCCAAGACAGAGAGAGGGTTCCTGGGAGAAGAAAGCACGTGTCAGAGATTTTGGAGGTTGTGGCATTGCCAGCAAGGCATCTGCGGACAAGGCAGCCTGTTCTCAGTCTGGCAGACTTTTTGACTCAGAACTCCAAAATCTCTGCATGTGGCTCGCTAAGTTCCGAGGGCGGGCTGTTGCCGTGCACACCCCACGCTTCCAAATCCCTGTGCCTGGCTGGGGTGCCCTGCTGCCTTACCTTTCTCTGGAACTCAGTTCAGTTGCTGCGTGAAGGAAAACGCCATACAATCTTAGTTTAGAATCTACAACTAACAGAATCGCTGGAAGCCGAAAGTAGCATCCTAATTTCATAATGTATTTCAGTTATAAATCCTCTAGTGGTGCTTTTATGCGTGTCTGCAATGGAACGGGGGCCTCTGGCTACCTACAGTGTCTTTATGCTCTCAGGTCCAAATAAAAACATTAAAAAATATTAAAAAAAAAAGTTTTCCTGCCTCCCTCTTCCTCTCTCAAGCTGTAAGTCCGCCTCCTCCTCGCACAGTGATTGGTTCCTTGAAATCTTTATTCATTAGGAGAATGTTCTGTCAAGGGAGGGGTACTTGGTAAGAAACAGGTACACAGGCTGTAGGGGGAATACAGAGGTATAGAAATTTGCACACGCTCCGGGTATAGGCTAGATGGTTAGCTGAGAGACTGCCCAAGCAAAAGGTCTAAGCCTTCAGCTATGTAGAAGATGCCATATCATTATTTATACCACTGGAGGCTCCAAGAAATCCTGCTACACTTCTCTCTGCTATCACTTAACTTAAACACCTGCCCTGGTTCAGAATTGAGCAAAAGCCATTAGCCAGGGTCTCAAGAGGACCTAAAAATTTTTACGACTTCTCTGGCTAGTAAATTTTCAACAGATTTTCAATGGAATGAAAAAATGTCTTTTTATCCCCATTGTGGTCTACAACCTTCTTCATGTGGTCAGTTTTTCTGAAGCCTGTCCCCAGGTTCTCACTGTTATCTAAGACTTTCTCCGATGTCTAATTACGACCTTACACCTTACCTAGGATCTCACTGGAGTCTAAAAACTTTTACAGTCTCTCATAGGCTTAAGGTGTTCTACAATTTGTCACTGGAATCTTGAGGCCAAAAGCCTTCACCAGGTTCACCATGGCATAATCTTCTATAGATTATCATTGGAGCTTAAGACTTCCCTCAATATCTCCCTTGAACTTATGACTCTTCAGATGTTCTCACTGTGCCTAGTTTTAACCAGTTTTTCACTGGTTCTAACAGTCTTCCACATTCTCACTGAGAAATAAATCATCCCCCTGATTTTCCCTCATGGCTATGGCTTTCCAGAGATTTTCCTTAGGATCTCAAGTCTATCTTAGATTTTCATTAAGGCTTAAAGTCTTCCTTAGGACCTCCTAGGGGTTTAATGTTTTCCTTGGTTCTCACTTGGGCTCAATCTTTCTCCACTGTCCCAGTGGGCCCTGTTGCCTTTCCATGATTTTACTAGGGCCCAAATCTTCCCGCAGATATTTACAGAGGCCTACTAGTTCCCCTAGATCATCTTTGAGGTGTCAGGTTGTCCCTAGACTGTTACTAGTACCTCATGTTAGCTCACATTCTCACTGATATCTAATAACATCCCCAGATTCAAACTAGATTCAGAAACTTTCCAGTAACTACCTGGAGCCTCATGCCATCCCAGGATCTCACTGAGACCTAAGGCCTTCCCCAGGTGTTCAGGCAGATTGTGGTCTAGATGGTAGGTAGGCACGGTTGGTATAATAAAAGATTCACTATCTTATGCTACGGGTCTTCACATGAGGTGTACCCCCAAGGTCCTAACTAAGGTCTCACCTCTATCTCCTCAATCTGCTCACCTGCACGAGGTTTCTTATCCAAAGCTTGGGTCCATTCTCTGATGGTAGGTTACATTCTAGTGTCTGGGTCAAAGGGGAGACTCTCCAGATACAGGGAAGGTCAGTACGCTGTCTATTCCAATGTTTTCCACAGCCCTAAAGGACCAAAGTGACATGCATTTCTCTTGGTCTCTGCTTATGTCCTGTAACTGGGCGGGGCAGCATTGTGTGGTCATGCATTTACATGTCTAGTCATCTTCAGTAGCTATGTCACTGATTTCTGCCTTGCCTATAGTGGGGTTCCTTCTTTTTAACCTCTTGAATAAAAGGCATATATGCTTGTCACAATGAGAAAGTTCTTTGGCTTCAGTGGGAATCACTGAGTGGCTGTAGGCCCTCATGAAAACTTGGGCCTGCCATTGCTGAAGAGGTTGGCCTAGGATTGAGGTTAGGAACTTAAGAGTGTGCACTTTCAGTTAAAAAAAAACCTAAATATAATAAAATATAACTTTGTTACCAGTATCATTATTTACTCTCTTGCTAGTGATAGTGACTGGGATTTATGGACTCCCGAAGATTCTAACCTGAACTTAAGGTGTTCCTGAGATTCTCACTGGGGTCTAAGCCCAAGAGGTCAGCATTTGTTTTAGAAACAACAAATGCATTCCTAAACCAATGATATTTCCACTAAGTTTTCTCAGTTCTCACACATCCACAGGTCACCACTGTAATTCCTGATAATTCTGTGGGTGATCACATATGCTGGTCTCTGTTGAACACTAACAGGATCAAGTGAGGTTTGTTTTCAACAGCCTTTGGTTGGTTTTCTCTAAATTTATCTTCTGTCTATACCCGAGTATTTTCCCTGATTAATATTCTTATTCCTCCCTTAAGGTCTGTGCCCATGGTCCATGTCTCTCCTTTGTTGCTCATCCTCTTCCATAAGTTCCTGCCTCCTCAGCTCAACTTTCTCCTTCTACATCATAATTACTGTAATTCTCATGTTCTGATGACTCTTTTATTTATTTTTTCCTTTTCTGGATGCATTTACTTGTGCATATGAGTATTTCTTTTGGCATGAAGTTACATTATGCATATAAAAGAAGCAATAGTTACTGTAGTGGAGTGGACTAAATTGCGACAGCTCACTTTGTTCTATTTTTTGTGACATGCAAGCTAAAATCTCCTTATTTAATGCAGTTCCCAGTACAATATGCTTTTATTGACGTTAGTCTTCATATCGCAGTTAGTCCTGTAGACTGGTTCACCTGCTTTCTTGTGTCCTTTGACTTCTCATATCTCTCCCCCTCCCTTTCCCTTCTGTTTCTCTGTCTTCTGTCCATGGTGACCATGATTACATTCCTTATTTCTGTGTATTAGAGCTTGATTTCATAATACACATCCCACATGTTAACAAGATCATGTACTATTATTGTCTGGAGTATTTCACTTAGCAAAGATATTAATATTCCAGACCCCATCCATGCTGTAGTAGAACATAGCCATTTCTTTTTATTTAAATTTTTACTTGATATTTTTAAATTTATATTTCAAATGTTATTCAGTTTCCCATCCATAAACCTGCTATCCTATCACTCCTGCCCCTTCTTCTGTGAGAGTGTTCTTCCTCCCTACAACCCTGTCTTCCTGCTCCCCCACACTGACATTCCCCTACACTGGGGAGTCCAGCCAACCTCTGCTACATATATAGCTGGAGCCACGGGTATGTCCATGTGTACACTTTGGGTAGTGGTTTAGTCCCTGAGAGCTCTGGTTGGTTGGTATTGTTGTTCTTATGAGGTTGCAAGTCCCTTCAACTCCTTCAATCCTTTAACTCCTCCAATGGGGACCCCATTCTTAGGTCATTGATACTGACTCTGAATGGCCATTCCTTTAGTCTCTGCTCCAAACTTTGTCTCCATATCTCTTCCTATGAATGTTTTTCTTCCCCCTTTTAAGAAGGACTGAAGCATCTGCTCTTTGGTCGTCCTTCTTCTTGAGCTTCATGTGGATGGTATCTTGTGTAATTTGAGCTTTTGGGCTAATATCCACTTATCAGTGAGTGCATATCATGTGTGGGGTTTTTTTGTTTGTTTGGTTTTTTTTTTCCCTTTGGTGATTGGGTTATCTCACTCAGGATGATACTTCCATCCATTTGTCTATGAATTTCATGAAGTCATTGTTTTTGATAGCCGAGAAGTACTCCATTGTGTAGATGTTATCACATTTTCTGTATCCATTCCTTTGTTGAAGGGCATCTGGGTTCTTTCCAGCTTCTGACTATTAGAAACAAGGCTGCAATGAACATAGTGGAACATGTGTCTTTGTTGTATGTTAGAGTATTATTTGGATACATGCCCAGGAGTGGTATAGCTGTGTCCTCAGGTAGTACACTGTCAGGTAGTTTTCTGAGGACCCTCCAGACTGACTTCCAGAGTGGTTGTACAAGATTGCAATCCCATCAACAATGGAGGAGTGTTCCTCGTTCTCCACCTCCTTGCCAGCATCTGCTGTCACCTGAGTTTTCAATCTTAGCCATTCTGACTGGTATGAGGTGGAATCTCAGGGTTGTTTTGATTTGCATTTCCCTAATGACTAAGGATGTTGAACATTTCTTTAGGTGCTTTTTGGCCATTCGATAATCCTCAGCTGAGAATGTTTTGTTTAGCTCTGTACCCCATTTTTAATAGGGTTATTTGGCTCTCTGGAGTCTAACTTCTTGAGTTCTTTGAATATATTGGATATATATATTTTGGATATAGGATTAGTAAAGATCTTTTCCCAATCTGTTGGTTGCCGTTTTATCCTAAGACAGTGTCCTTTGCCTTACAGAAGCTTTGCAATTTTATGAGGTCCCATTTGTCGATCCTTAAGCTTAGAGCATGAGCCGTTGGTGTTTTTGTTCAGGAAATTTTTGGCAGTGCCCACATGTTCAAGACTCTTCTCTACATTTTCTTTTATTAGTTTGAATGTATTTGGTTTTATGTGGAGGCCCTTGATCTACTTGGACTAAACTTTGTACAGCGTGGTAAGAATGGATTTATTTGCATTCTTCCATATGCTGACCTCCAGTTGAACCAGCACCATTTATTGAAAATGCTTTCTTTTTTCCACTGGATGGTATTAGCTCCTTTGTCAAAGATCAAGTGACCATAGGTGTGTGGGTTCATTTCTTGGTCTTCATTCTATTTCATTGATCTACCTGCCTGTCTCTTTCCCAATACCATACAGTTTTTATCACTATTGCTCTGTAATACAGCTTAAGGTCAGGGATGGTGATTCCACCAGAAGTTTTTTTTTTATTGTTGAGGATGGTTTTTGCTGTCCTGGGTTTTTTGTTATCCTGACTGAATTTGCATGTTGCTCTTTCTAACTCTATGAAGAATTGAGTTGGAATTTTGATGGAGATTGCATTGAATCTGTAGATTGCTTTTGGCAAAATGGTCATTTTTTACTATATTAATTCTGCTGATCCATGAGCATGGGAGGGCTTTCCATCTTCTGAGATCTTCTTCAATGTCTTCAGAGACTTGAAGTTCTTGTCATACAGATCTTTTTCTTGCTTGGTTAGAGTCACACCAAGGCATGTATGACTATTGTGAAGGGTGCCATTTCCCTAATTTTTTTCTCAGCCTGTTTATCTTTTGAGTAGAGGAAGGATACTGATTTGACTGTGTTAATATTATACCCAGGTACTTTGCTGAAGTTATTTATCAGGGTTAGTAGTTCTCTGGTCGAACTTTTGGGGTCACTTACATATACTATCATGACATTTGCAAATAGTGATATTTTTACTTCTTCCTTTCCAATTTGACCTCTTTTCTTATCTGAATGCTCTGGCTAGGACATCGAGAACTATATTGAATAAGTAGGGAGAGAGTTTGCAGCCTTGTCTAGGCCCTGATTTTAGTGGATTGCTTCAAGTTTCTCTCCATTTAGTTTGATGTTAGCTACTGGTTTACTGTATATTGCTTTTACTATGTTTAGGTACGGGCCTTGAATTCCTGATCTTTCCAAGACTTTTAACATGAAGGGATGTTGAATTTTGTCAAATGCTTTCTCAGCATCTAATGAGATGATCATTTGGGTTTTTTTTCTTTGAGTTTGTTTACATAGTGGATTACATTGACAGATTTCCCATTGACAAATTTCCCTATACTGAACCATTCCTGTATCCCTGGGATGAAGCCTACTTTATCATGATGGATGATCATTTTGATGTATTCTTGGATCCTGAATTTTAGAGTTTTATTGAGTATTTTTGCATCAACATTTATGATGGAAATTGGTCAGAAGTTCTCTTCCTTTGTTGGGTTTCTGTGTGGTTTAGCTATGAGCTAATTGTGGCTTCATAGAAGGAATTCGGTAGTGCTCCATCTGTTTCAATTTTGTGGAATAGTTTGGATAGTATTGGTATTAGATTTCTATGAAGGTCTGATAGATTCTGCCCTAAACCTACTTGGCATTTTTGGGTTGGAATACTTTTAATGACTGCTTCTATTTCTTTAGGGATTATGGGACTGTTTAAATTGTTTACCTGATCCTGATTTAACTTTCATACCTGGTATCTGTCTAGAAAATTGTCCATTTCATCTAGATTTTCTAGTTTTGTTGAGTATAGCCTTTTGTAGTAGGATCTGAAGATTCTTTGAATTTCCTTAGTTTCTGTTGTTATGTCTCCCTTTTCATTTCTGATTTTGTTAATTTGGATACTTTTCCTGTGCCCTCTGGTTAGTTTGGTGAAGGGTTTATCTATCTTGTTGAATTTATCAAAGAACCAGCTCCTGGTTTTGTTGATTCTTTGTATAGTTCTTTTTATTTTTACTTGGCAGATTTCAGTCCTGAGTTTATTTCCTGCCATCTATTTCTTTTCGGTGTCCTTGCTTCCTTTTGATCTAGAGCTTTTAGGTGTGCTGTCAAGCTGCTAGCATATGCTCTCTCTAGTTTCTTTTTGGAGGCACTCAGAGCTATAAGTTTTCCTATTAGCACTGCTTTCATTGTGTCCCATAAGTGGGGGTATGTTGTGCCTTCATGCTCATTCAATTAGAATTCATTAAATTTAGAATTTAGAATTCATTAAATTCTAAAACATCTTTAATTTCTTTCTTCATTTCCTCCTTGACCAAGTTATCATTGAGTAGAGTGTTGTTCAAGGTCCATGTGTATGTGGATTTTCCATTATTTTGTTATTGAAGACCAGTCTTAGTCTATGGTGATTTGATAGGAGACATGGGATTATTTCAGTCTTCTGGTATCTGGTTAGGCCTGGTTAGGCCTGGTTTGTGACTGATTATATGGCCAATTTTGGAGAAGTTACCATGAGGTACTGAGAAGAAGATATATTCTTTTGTTTAAGGATGAGATGTTCTATAAATATATGTTAAATTGATTTGGCTTTTAACTTTTGTTAGTTTCTCTATGACTTTGGTTAGTTTCTGTTTCCATGATCTGCCCATTGATAAGACTGGGGTGTTGAAATCTCCCACTATTACTGTGTGAGGTGCAGTGTGTGCTATGCGCTACAGTAAGGTTTCTTTTATGAATGTGGGTGCCCTTGCATTTGGAGCATAGATATTCAGAAGTTGAGAGTTCATCTTCGTGGATTTTTCCTTTGCCGAGTATGAAGTGCCCTTCCTTATCTTTTTTTGATAACTTTTGGTTGAAAGTTGATCTTATTCAGTATTAGAATGGCTACTCTACCTTGTTTCTTGGGACCATTTCCTTGGAAAATTGTTTTCCAACCCTTTACTCTTAGGTAGTGTCTGTTTTTGTCACTGAGGTGTACTTCCTGTATATGCAGCAATATTACACATTATTACACATATTATAAATATTACATAAAATTTACACATCCAGTCTATGTCTATGTCTTTTTATTGGGGAATTGAGTCCACTGATGTTAAGAGATATTAAGGAATAGTGATTGTTGTTTCCTGTTATTTTTGTTGTTAGAGGTGGAATTATGCTTGTGTGGCTCTCTTCTTTTGGGTTGGTTGCAAGAAGATTACTTTCTTGCTTTTTATAGGGTTTAGCTTTCCTCCATGTGTTGAAATTTTCCATCTATTATCCTTTGTAGGGCTGTGTTTGTGGAAAGATATTGTGCAAATTTGGTTTTCTCATGGAATATCTTGGTTTCTCCATCTATGTTAATTGAGAGTTTTGCTGGATATAGTAGCCTGGGCTGGCATTTGTGTTCTCTTAGAGTCTGTATGACATCTGTCCAGGATCTTCTGGCTTTCATAGTCTCTGGTGAGAAGTCTGGTGTAATTCTGAAAGGTCTGCTTTTACTTGACCTTTTCCCCTTACTGCTTTTAATACTCTTTGTTTTGTGCGTTTGGTGTTTTCACTATTATGTGGTGGGGATTTCTTTACTCATCCAGTCTATTTGGAGTTCTTAGCTTTCTTGTGTGTTTATGGGCATCTCTTTCTTTAGCTTAGGGAAGTTTTCTTTAATTTTGTTGAAGATATTTACTGGCCCTTTAAGTTGGGAATCTTTGTTCTCTTCTATATCTACTATCCTTAGGTTTGATCTTCTCATTGTGTCCTGGATTTCCTGGCTGTTTTGGGTTAGATTTTTGCATTTTACATTTTCTTTGATGGTTGTTTCAATGTTTTCTATATCTTCTCCCCCTGAGATTCTCCCTTCAATCTCTTGTTCTGTTGGTAATGCTTGCATCTATGGCTCCTGATGTCTTTCCTAGTATTTTCATCTCCAGGTTTGTCGCCAATTACGATTTATTTATTGTTTCTATTTCCATTTTTATATCCCGGATGGTTTTGTTTAATTCTTTCATCTGTTGGGTTGTGTTTTCCTGTAAGTTTTAAAGGAATTTTTGTGTTTCCTCTTTAAGGGCTTCTACTTGTTTACCTGTGTTGTCCTGTATTTCTTAAAGGGAGTTATTTACGTCCTTCTTAAAGGCCTCTATCATCATCATGAGATGTGATTTTAAATCCAAATTTTGCTTTTCCAGTGTATTGGCGTATCCAGTATTGGTGGGAGATCTGGGCTCTAACAATGCCAGTAGTCTTGGTTTCTGTTGCTTGGGTTCCTGTGCTTGCCTCTTGCCATCTGGTTGTCTCTGGTTAGCTTGTCTTGCTATCTCTGACAGTGACTTGATCCTCCCCTAATTCCTGTGTGCTAGCACTCCTAGAGGCTGGGGTTCACCCAGCGGGATCTGAGTACAGAGAGCTGTGGAATTGGGTCAGCTCCTGGTAAAGGCAGAAACCAGAAGGGTCTTGTCCCAGATCGATCCTGGGTGTGTGCCTTCTGCAGCCTCCAGGCTGGTCACTTGGATCAGAAGAGTTGGTCTTACCTCTGCTCTCAGGTGTGTAGGCGCTCCTGGTGAATGGCTTTCAGCTCAGGGCATAGGCAGAAACTGGAAGGGTCCTGTCCCTGACTGCTCCTACTTTCCTGTGCCCAGAGGGCACAGAGGGCACTAGGAGGGTTTGTCATGGGTCAGGAATGTGAACAGAAGTAGTTGTCTCCTCTGAGCTCTGAGGATTGTCCACACGTCTGAGAGTCCAGCTCTCTGCCCCATGGGATTTCGGTACAGAGGATTTGTGGGACTGGTTCAGCTATGGGTACAGGCAGAAACTTGAAAGTTCCTGCCTATGACTATTCCTAGGTTCCTATAGCCAGAGGCCACTAGGCAGGTTACTTTTGGGACTAGAATGTGAGCAGAAGTGGTAGTTATCACTAAGTTCTTAGGACTGTCTGTACTTCTGAGAGTCCAGTTCTCTCTGCCACGGGATTTGGATACAGAGAGCTGTGGGACCAGTTCAGGTAGGGCAAAGGCAAAAACTGGAAGAGCCTCTTTTATTTTGATCAGTTAATTTTAAAAGGTTCTCCCCAACCCTTTGTTTCAATCCTACTTATTTTCTCTGTGCTGCTCAGACTGATCTGGGAGATGTCTCTGCTTTTGTTCTAGTGCCTTCTCCATCTCCTGTCTCCACCCTCCATTTACCTCTCTGTTGTTAATCTTGACCTATACATTCCTGTACCTTTAGTTCTAGTGTTTCCTGTCAACCCTGTTGCCAAGTTTTAAGTTTTGCTCTCTGTGGTTCCTTTTGCTCTATAAATTCCTGTATCATCTGTTCTAGGCCATGCTTCCATAATTTCACTTCTGTTATGCTGCCATACTGATATTGTATCAACCTTATTTTGATTTACTAACTCTAGGAAACCACCCTGTAGGCTCTGGTTCCAAATTGTATTGCTCTCTCTCTCTCTCTGTTGAGTCTCATATATGAAATTTTGTTTCTTTTGTTCTAGCATCTTTCCTAGCTCCTTCCTCCAACCTTAATTTTCCAGTATATTTTGTTGTATAAAATCTTCTAATCTATTTTAATGACTTATAATTTTTTTTACTGAGGGCCCTGTGTTGTGAGAAGACATAGTAAACCAGGGTACTTAACATTGTAATAATGTAACTGTCCAGATATTGGTTTTTTTCTTTAAATCTATTATTTTAGATCCTGTGTGAGAGTGTGTGTGTGTGTGTGTGTGTGTGTGTGTGTGTGTGTATGCGTGCACATGTGTGCGTGTGCGTGTTTGCTGGCCTGTGTGTGTACATACATATTTTTTTCTTACCTTATTCCAGCTTTTTGTGTCTTTGTCTCCCTCTAGTGTTGCACACAGGACACTGCAGGACTCTCCAATTCTTGCACTGGCAGGGAGGAGCTAACTGGAGAAGGACCCACAGCATCTGGACTTATGAGGCAACTCTGTGTTTGCAGAGCTGCTGGCAGCATGGGCAGCGATCTCTGGCAGCCTGCAGTGTACACAGTCTGTAGAGCAGGTCTGGTTCTTCTCTGTCCTGTTAAGATGAGGGACAAGTGGAAGGGGAAGCCCGTGGTCCTACCAAGGCTGGAGGCCCAGTGAATAGGATTGTTGGGGGGTGGGGGAAGGGGGTTAATTGGGGGTAGGGTGGGGAGGGGAACACCCATATAGAAGGGGAAGGGGAGGGGTTAGAAGGATGTTGGCCTGGAAACCAGGAAAGGGAATAACTTTTGAAATGTAAATAAGAAAAACCCAATTTAATAAAGGTATGAAAAAAAAAGAAAAAAAAAAAAAGAAAGATGTGAGGGATGAAGGAAAACTAGCACAGGAAGGCTTGCTCTGGTGGAGATACCTGATCAGCCTGCTGGACCTGCAAGAAGCCTTTGGAAAGTCGGCTGCCATTTTTTCACCTCTTGATGCTAAGCTCTGATGCTTCACAGGAAGTCCTGCCCCAGCGTCCTTGGTCCTTCTTTAGGCTCAAAAACCTCAAACAAGCTGTGACATTGGTGCTGGCTAAGTCCCAGCTTTGGGATGTGTTTCTGCCTCTTGTTGCCACGGTTTGAATGGGGCTTAGGGAGGGAGCTTCTCAGTAGCTCTGTAGAAACTTGTTAGACCCACTAGGTGTTTCATTTCCACATTACTGCTAGTTGCATATTTTGGGGAGAAGTGAATTTTCCCTCAAATTGCTTGGGGCCTAATCCCCAGGTTTGGAGCCAATTTGTTGCTCTACTTTCCTAAGACAATGAGACCATATATAGAACATAGAATCCAATGCCAATATTTGAAAGTTGAATCTAAGATTTTGCCTAGATTCTCTGTCAGGTCTAAGAATGTCCCCAGGATCACACAGCATTTAAAGTCTTCTCCAATACCTCCCTGGGATAGAAGAGCTTTTGGTGTTCTTACTTCGACCCAAGGCTTTCAAAAGGTATTCACGGAAACCTAAGGCCTCACCAAATCCAAACTGTGGTGTTTCACTGGTTCTAACAGTCTTCCACATTCTCACCGAAAAAGAAATCATTCCCCTCTTTCTCACTCATGGCTATGGCTTCCCAGAGATTTTCCTTCGGATCTAAAGTCTATCTTAGATTCTCATCAAGGCTTAAAGTCTTCCTTAGGACCTCCTTGGACTTGAATGTTTTCCTTGGTTCTCTCTTGGACTCAATCCTGCTCCAGGGTCTCACTGGAACCTGTTCCAATTCTATGATGTTTCTAGGGTCCAAAGCTTTTCCCAGGTATTTTCAGGGGACTAGTACCTTCTCTAAATTACCATTGAGGTGTCATGTTGTCAGCAGAATGGAACCGGTACCTTTTCTTCTGTCAGAGTCTCCCTGATGCCTAATAATATCCCAGATTCAAACTAGGTTCTGAGCAGTCTCCTGTGTCTACCTGGAGTCTCATGTCGTCCCCAGGATCTCATGGACACCTAAGGCTCACTATAAACCCCTGCCCGTTTTGATCTGACGGCCTGGGTATATGCAGCTGCTAGAAGAAAAAAGATGTAATTTCTTATGCTGAGTGTCTCCCATAGGTGTATGCCAAGTTCCTAACTAAGGTCATAAATCTATCTTCCCAAAGCGTCTCACCTGCCTGAAGAATCTTATCTGAATCTTGGCTCAATCTCTCTCAGGGAAGGAGGCAGTTGAATGGTTAA
>NC_046155.1:138996009-139174916 GCF_011064425.1 Rattus rattus
ATTCATTTTGGTTGAAGGTCTATTTTAGTAGATATTAGAATGGCCAATGCGGCTTGTTTCTTGGATCCATTAGCTTGGAAAATTTTTGCCAGTCCATTACTCTAAGGTAATGTCTTTCTTTCTATTCCTAATGCGCTAATATTATGTCTTTTCATGGTATCACTGATTCCCTGGAGGTTTTGTATCAGGACATATTTTTTTTAGATTTAACTTTTTCTTTGACTGATATATCAGTTTCATATATTCTATGTTCTATACCTGAGATTCTCTCTTCTATCTCCTGTATTATGTTGATGATGCTTGTATATGTTATTCCTGTTCTCTTCCCTAGGCTTCCATCTCCAGGATTCCTTAAGTTTGTGCTTTCTTTATTGTTTCTATTTCCAGTTTCAGTTGTTTCACATTTTTATTTCATCCATCTATTTAATTGAATTTCTGGTATATATTTAAGTGATTTATTTGTTTCCTCTATAACGATCTCTTCTGTTTGATTATATTTTCTGATATTGCTTTAAGAGATTTTTTTTTGTTTTGTCTTTAAAGGTCTCTATCATATTCATGAGGTTTGCTTTTAGCTCATTTACTTGTGCTTCAGTTGAGTTAGGATATCTAGGGCTTGCATAGAATGTTACCTATCCTCTGGTAACAATATGGGTTTTATCTTGCCCATGCTCTTGGTGTCTGTGCTCCTTGGAGGGCCTTTGGCTATCTGAAAGGCTTTGGTCCTTGGGTGTTCCATACACTAGTAAGTATGGAGAATGGGATTAACCTCTATGATTCTGGTGTGTCATGCCTCTGATGGGTATCCAGGGACTGTATGGTTCCTGATCACCAGGTCTGAATGTTTGTAGATCTTTTTGTCTAATGGATGTGAATGGAGAATTGGCAGAAGATTGGGGCTCCATCAGAAATAGAAAAGTCCTCAGGGCAGCCTGAAGGGGGCCAGTGGGCTCAGTGGGCAGGAAAGATGGGTGGGGGAATGTATTATAAACTTTATGTTTCAGGATCTGCAGGTCTGATGAAGGTGAATTAAAAGGTGGTGGGATAATTACTTTTATTACAGGATATCCAGATTCATTTTGATTTGAAATGTCATGAATCTATTTGTCACCTGTTTCCTGAGTATCATGTAAGCTAGCAAATTATAAGCATAACAAATAATAGTAAATCAGTGAAATAATTGTCTATCTGCCATCAAGAATAAATATTTAGAGTATATCCAATACATTACTAGGTTGATCAAAAAATCTAAAAAGTAGCTTGAAAAGAATATTTCTTCTATTTTCTAGAACATAAGTCTGTATTTGACACTTACAGAAATATAAATATGATCATGTTTTTTAGAATTAATAAGTGATAAAATTCCCAATGAAAATGACACAGACTCCAGAGAGCCAAATAACCCTATTGAAAATGGGGTACAGAGCTAAACAACGAATTCACAGCTGAGGAATGCCGAATGGCTGAGAAGCACCTAAAGGAATGTTCAACATCCTTACTCATCAGGGAAATGTAAATCAAAAGAACCCTGAGATTCCACCTCACACCTGTCAGAATGGCTAAGATCAAAAACTCAGGTGGCAGCAGATGCTGGCAAGGATGTGGAGAAAGAGGAACACTCCTCCATTGTTGGTGGGATTGCAAGCTGGTACAACCACTCTGGAAATCAGTCTGGAGGTTCCTCAGAAAATTGGACATTCCACTACCTGGGGAACCAGCTCTAACTCTCCTGGGCATATACCCAAATGATGCTCCAACATATGACAAAGAGACATGCTCCACTATGTTCATAGCAGCCTTATTGATAATAGCCAGAAGCTGGAAATGATCCAGATTCCCTTCAACAGATGAATGGATACGGAACATGTGGTACATCTACAATATGGAGGGCTACTCAGCTATCAAAAAAATGACTTCATGAAATTAATAGGCAAATGGATGGAACTAGAGAATATAATCCTGAATGAGGTAACCCAATCACAGAAAAACACATGATATGCACTCATTGATAAGTGAATATTAGACCAAATGCTCAATTACCCAAGATGCACAGACCATATGAAACTCAAGAAGGATGACCAAAATGTTTATGCTTCACTCCTTCTTTAAAAGGGGAACAAGAATACCAATAGGAGGGGATAGGGAGGCAAAGTTTAGATCAGAGGCTGAAGGAACGGCCATCCAGAACCTGCCCCACATGTGGCCCATATATATCCAGCCACCAAAACTAGACAATATGGATGAATCTAAGAAGTGCATAGTAACAGGAACTGGAGATAGAACTCTCCTGAAAGACACGGCCAGAACATGTCAATTGCAGAGGATAATGCCAGTAGCATACCACTGAACTAAGAACAGGACTCCCGTTGGAGGAATTAGAGAAAGGACTGAAAGAGCTGAAGGGGCCTGAGACCCCATAAGAACAACAAAGCCAACCAACCAGTGCCTCCAGAGTCTAAACCACTACACAAAGACTATAGATGGACTGACCCTGGGCTACAACTGCATAGGTAGCAGTGAATAGCCTTGTTGGGACACCAGTGGAAGGGAAAGCCCTTGGTCTTGCCAAGGCTGGTCCCCCAGTGGAGGGGATTGTTACTGAGGCAGTAATGGGGGTGGATGGGGAGGGGAACACCCATATAAATGGGGAGGTGGAGGGGTTAGTGGGCTGATGAACAGGAAAACGGGAAAGGGAATAACATTTGAAATGTAAACAAGAAATACCCAATTTAATAAAAATAGAAGAAAGCAAAAAGAAAATGACATACAGTCCCTGATCTAGGTAAATGAAGCATTCCAATCTGATCCCAAAGGCCCTTCATAAACAGAGCAATTAATAAAGTTAATAGGATTTAGATCCATCTAATCTGCCATTTGAACCAGTGAAAAATGAGTAACATGAGACTAATATAAATGTGTAAAGCAGTCACAGGTCTAAGCAAATAGCATCACCATGAACTGATAATAAGGCTAAGTAGGGTTTTCTGTATTTTATACAATAACATCTTCCTTTCTTTTCATGGCCATAGCTTAAGCAACCAGGAAGGCAGATTTGACTTCTGATAATAAGGGTGATATCTGATTTTGCTATTTAACAAAAAGTTTATTATGTTTCTTGAGAGTCTCACTATGACCTTCCACTCTGTTATTAGCATTAATTTTCCAGGGCCAGAGAAGAATACATACTGTTTAAGTGGATCCATCTGCAATGACAGACACATAAACCTTCCAACTTTTTTCAGCCATTTAGGTTTCAAATACTAAAATTATTTAACTCACTCAATCCTATCTAAAGTCATTTTATGGTGTTCTGCAAGAAAATGATTTTGCTCTTTTGAACATATATCACATTTAGTTAAATTTTAATAAATATATATAAGGAAAATACAATAATATCTATTAGGGTGCACACTTTCTGAATTTTTACGAACTGTTGACTTGGTCTTTTTTTTCTACCTATATCAACTGTGGGTATTCTGCTTGTGTTTTAAATGTTAGCAGAATACTGTTTCACGACTGTTGAATATTTTAATATTTTAAAATATTCAAATAAAATTTAAAATATTTTAAAATATTTTAATATTTAATGTTGAATAGTTTAATATTTTGGTGTGAATAACAAATCATATATTGATGTGCCATTACAATTTTGAATCCTTCATATCATTATATCATATGTCATGACATTTTTGTTTTAAAAATAGGATGGTAGCACAAGGCGAGAGGTGTTGAAATTGCACCCCATAGTGAGCTGCCTGATGGTAGTGATATATTCTAGCAGATGGGTCAGGGAATTTTGCCAATATCAGAGTGTGCTTGCACAAACCCAAGTGGTGTTAATTAGTCCAGTTTTTAATGTGATCAAGAGGCAGCAAACATGATTTGTATGAAAATGATTCTATGAAATAGAGCTTATTGTTTCCTTTTTTTAATTTATTAATTTATTTACATTCCAAAAGATATTCTCTTTCCCGGTTCCAGTGAATAAAACCCCTATTCCATAAACCCTCTCTCTACTTCTGTGAGGGTATCCCTCCACCCACACCTTCCAGCCCCCTTGCCCTGACATTCTCCTACACGAGAAGAGCCAGTCTTGGCAGGACCAAGGGCACTTCAACAATTAATGCCTAATAAGGCCATCCTCTGCTACATATGCAGCTAAAGTCATGGGTCTGTCCTTGTGTACTCTTTTTGTGTGTGTGTGTGTGATTTCTCCAAACTTCTTTTATTCTTTCTTTTTTCCATCTTCATTAACTGTGTGTTTCTTATTTACATTTGGATTGTTACTCCCTTTGCCAGTTTCCTGGCCAACATCACCCTAGCCCTTCCCCCTCCACTTCTCTATGGGTGTTCCCCTCCCAATCCTCCCCCGATTACTGCCCTCCCACCAACAATCATATTCACTGGGGTTCAGTCTTGGCAGGACCAAGGGCTTCCCCTTCCACTGGTGCTCTTACTAGGATATTCAATGCTACCTATGAGGTTAGAGTCCAGGGTCAGTCCATGTATAGTCTTCAGGTAGTGGCTTAGTCCCTGGAAGCTCTGGTTGCTTGGCATTGTTGCTCACATTCAGTCTCAAGACCCTTCAAGCTCTTTCAGTACTTTCTAAGATTCCTTCAACAGGTATCCCATTCTCAGTTCAGTGGTTTGCTGCTGGCATTCACCTATGTATTTGCTGTATTCTGGCTGTGACTCTCAGAAGAGATCTACATCTGATTCCTGTCAGCCTGCACTTCTTTGCTTCATCCATCTTATCTAGTTTGGTGGCTGTATATGTATGGGCCACATGGGGGGCAGGCTCTGAATGGGTGTTCCTTCTGCCTCTGTTGTAAACTTTGCCTCCCTATTTCCTCCCAAGGGTATTCTTGTTCCTATTTTAAAGAAGGAGTGAGACATTTGCATTTTGCTCATCCTTCTTGAGTTTCATGTGGTCTGTGGATCTGGGTTATTTCAAGCATTTGGGCTAATATCCACGTATCAATGAGTGCATACCATGTGTGTTTTTCTGTGATTGGGTTACCTCATTCAGGATGATATTTTTCAGTTCCATCCATTTGCCTATGAATTTCATAAACTCATTGTTTTGATAGCTGAGTAATATTCCATTGTGTAGATATACCACATTTTCTGTATCCTTTCCTCTGTCGAAGGGCATCTGGGTTCTTTCCAGCTTCTGGCTATTATAAATAAATCTGCTATGGACATAGTGGAGCATGTGTCTTTGTTACATGTTGGGGCATCTTTTGGGTATATACCCAAGAGAGGTATAGCTGGGTCCTCAGGTAGTTCAATGTCCAATTTTCTGGGGAAACTCCAGACTGATTTCCAGAATGGTTGTACCGGTCTGCAATCCCATGTGTACTCTTTGCATGGTGGTTTAGTCACTGGAAGCTCTGGTTTGTTGGTATGGGTATCATTGTGGGATTACAACCCATTCAGCTCCTTCAGTCCTTTCTCAAATTCCTCCAATGGGGACCATATTCTCGGTTCAATGATGGACTGTGAATATCAGGTTCTGTATTGATAATGCTCTGGAGGAATCTTTAAGGAGATGGCTATATCAGACTCCTGTTAGCATGTAGTTCTTGGCATCAGCAATATTGTCTGGGTTTTTTGTATGTATGTATATAGGCTAATCCACAGGTGAGGCAGTCTTTGAATGGCCTTTCCTTCAGTCTTCATTCCAAATTTGTCTCCATATCTCCTTCTATCATTCTTTTTGTTCCCCCTTCTAAGAAAGACTTAAGCATTGCACTTTGGTTGTCCTTCTTCTTGAGCTTCATGTGGTCTTTGGATTATATCTTGGGTAATCTGAGCTTTTGGGATAATATCCATTTACTAGTGAGTCCATAACGTGTGTGTGTGTGTGTGTGTGTGTGTGTGTGTGTGTGTGTGTGTGTGTTGTGTGATTGGGTTATCTCACTAAGATGATATTTTCTAGTTCTGTCCATTTGCCAATGAATTTGTGAAGTCATTGTTTTTAATAGCCGATTAGATCCATTGTGTAGATGTACCACATTTTCTCTATCCATTCCTCTGGGGTGATTCCAGCTTCTGGCTATTGTAAATAAGGCTGCTCTGAAAATAGTGAAGCATGTGTCCTTGTTATAATGTTGGAACATCTCTTGGCAATATGCCCAGGAGTGGTATAGCTGGGTCCTTAGGTAGTCCTATGCCAAATTTTCTGAGGAAGCTCCACACTGATTTTCCGTCTTGTTGTACCATCTTGCAGTCCCACCATCAAAGGTGAAATGTTCATCTTTCTCCCCATCCTCACCAGCATCTCTTGTAACCTGAGTTTTGGATCTTAGCCATTCTGAGTGGTGTGCGGTAGATACTCAGGTTTGTTTTGATTTGCATTTACTTTATGACTGAGGAAGCCTTGCAATTTTAGAAGGTCCTATTTGTTGAATCTTGTTCTTAGAACAAAAGCAATTGATGTTCAGTTCAGGAAATTTTCCTCAGTACCCATGGGTTCAATGCTCTTCCTCATGTTTTTTCTAATAATTTGAGTGTATCTGTTTTTCGTTGGTGTAAAAATTATCAAATGTAATTTTCTTTTAGCCTACACTAGGCCCAGCACCATACTGCCCCAAAGTATCTGGTACATATCTCCATCTCATTTAGCAAAGCGTCTCACCAGCTTTAGTCTATCCCATTTCACACTGCTGATGACCAGTCTCTGAGCCTGGCAACAATCTCTCTTCCTATCTCATTCCCAAGACAGGATACCACCACACCAGACATACACATGTCTCCAGCCACCACATACTCTCTTGAATTCCATTAACCCATCGCATGAAATACACATAACAAAATAACCTCTGATCCAATTGATAAGATATAGTTACCCACCTAGACATACAAAGCCCTGTACACATCCATCCCTTAAGAGTATTCATAATAACCTGTAAATGTGCAGAGAGGAATATTAGCAACTGCCTCCATGTTCTTCAGGTTGCTTCTCTCCCCTCTCTTGTTCCTGTCCCCTCCCTTCTCTAAAACTTTTCTCCCACCCATCCTTCCTTCCTGTCCAATGACAGGCTTTATTTTATCTTATATCTGTACAATTATATCTTCCTACAGGTTTTATACTGTGTATCTGGTTGTTGTTGTTGTTGTTGTTGTTTTATTTTGTTTTTTTTAAATCTGGTCCTAGATTCACTTGAGCTCTGTACATGGTGATAAGAATAAATTGCTTTCCATTCTTTTACATGCTGACTGCCAAGTGAAATAGCACAATTTATTGTAAATGCTAATTTTTTCCTTTAAATAATTTTAGGAACTTTTTTAAAGATCAAGTGACCATAGGTGTATGGATTCATTGCTGAATCTTCAATTATATTCCATTGATCTACCTGCCTGAATCTGTACCAATACCATACAATTTTAATCACTATTGCTATGTAAAACAGCTTGAAATCAGGAATGGTGATTCCCACAGAAGTTCTTTTATTGTTTATGATAGCTTTCTCTATCCCAGATTTTTGGTTATTCCAAATGAATTTGCAAGTCGCTCTATGAAGAATTTTGTTGTAATTGGATTGCTTTGAACCTTTAGATTGCTTTTGGCAATATGGCCATTTTTTACATTAATAGTGAAAATACATGAGCATGGGACATCTTTGCAACTTATGAGGTCTTCTTCAATTTTTTTTTGAGAGACTTGATGTTCTTGTCATACAGATATTTACTTCCTTGTTTAGAGTCACGCCAATGAATTTTATATTATTTGTAACTATTGTGAAGGATTCTATTTCCCTGATGTCTTTCTCAGCTTATTTATCCTTTGAGTAGAGGAAGGTACTAATTTTTTGAGTTCATTTTATACCCAGCTGACCTGTCCAGCGGGTCTAGTTATTCAGGGTCCCGAAGAGGCTTTCTACCTGTGGGTCAATGGGGGTGAAGAGAAGAAGGAGACCAAGCAAAAATTCCGTTGTCAAGGTCTCGTTTATTGAGAGAAATGTACAGCATTTAAAGCTCTGAGGCTGGAATAGAAGCAGGAACTGAAGCTTAGGGTGGGGGAGTATTGGGAAGTGCCCAAGGATATAAGGTGAACCACTAAACTGCAAGATATCCTCCTTAAACAAAGAGGCAACAGTCTTCCCAGGACATGTTATTAGAAAAGGTCGAACCCTTCTCAGGAATCTGCTCAGGGACATCCGGTGTTTTGCTCAGGCTGAAACATCCTGTGATTGCTCCCAGGGTCTTCCTGGGAGAGGCTTTTGTCCAACAATCTCATAATCGTACAGCAGCCACTTTAGGGGTGAGCTTCTGTGGCCATACAGCCCAGAGTCACATAGCCACCTTGAGCTATGCAGTCACAAAGCGGCCAGGCCCAAATCCAATATGGCTCCCTACACCCAGCCACTTTGCTGAAGTTGTTTATCAGCCTTAGAAGTGGAAGTTTGGGGGTCACTTAAATATACTATCATACCATCTGCAAATTTTGATATTTTAAGTTCTTCCTTTCCAATTAGCAATCCTTTGACCTCCTTTTGTTGTGTGATTTCTGTGGCTAGGACTTAGAGTATTATATAGGATATGTAGGGAGTGACAGGGCCTCCTCGTCTAGTCTCTGATTTTAGTGAGATTACTCAAGTTTCTCTCCATTTAGTTTGTTGTTAGCTACAGGTTTACTGTATATTGCTTTTTTTATGGTTAGGTATCGGCCTTGAATTCCTGATCATTCCAAGACTTTTAACTTGAGGGGGTGTTAATTTTTTCAAGTGCTTTCTCAGTCTCTAAGGAGAGGATCAACTGTTTCTTATTTTTGAGTTGGTTTTTTTTTTTTTTACACAACTCATATTTTCTTTTATTCATGAGAAATACATCCCAAAGCTATAGGAAAATTAAAGCATTTAAGCACCTATGGCAAATAAAGAGACATACCTTATTCAGGTAACTAAGGGAAAATGGATTAATGGGCTTAAAAATGTTATTGTAATATTACTCTGTTAGGCAATGTATATTTTACTATCTGTTAGCTCCCTAGTTTGAAGAAATAGTAATACAAAAATAAAAGTATACACCACATTTGAAGTAATATGAATAGCTATTTGCTTCTTTGAAAATTTTATACTATTGCAATTTTAAACCACGGAGGTGTTTCCTAAAGAATATTCTTTTTTATTATTAACTTGAATATTTCTTATATACATTTCGAGTGTTATTCCCTTTCCCCTGTTTCCGGGCAAACCTCCCCATCCCCCCTCCCCTTCCTTATGGGTGTTCCCCTCCCCACCCTCACCCTATTGCCGCCCTCCCCCCAACTGTCTAGTTCACTGGGGTTCAGTCTTAGCAGGACCCAGGGCTTCCCCCTTCCACTGGTGCTCTTACTAGGATATTCATTGCTACCTATGAGGTCAGAGTCCAGGGTCAGTCCATGTATAGTCTTTAGGTAGTGGCTTAGTCCCTGGAAGCTCTGGTTGCTTGGCATTGTTGTACATATGGGGTCTTGAGCCCCTTCAAGCTCTTCCAGTTCTTTCTCTGATTCCTTCAACGGGGGTCCTATTCTCAGTTCAGTGGTTTGCTGCTGGCATTCGCCTCTGTATTTGCTGTATTCTGGCTGTGTCTCTCAGGAGCGATCTACACTTCTGCACTTCTTTGCTTCATCCATCTTGTCTAATTGGGTGGCTGTATATATATGGGCCACATGTGGGGCAGGCTCTGAATGGGTGTCCTTCAGTCTCTGTTTTAATCTTTGCCTCTCTCTTCCCTGCCAAGGGTATTCTTGTTCCCCTTTTAAAGAAGGAGTGGAAGCATTCACATTTTGATCATCCGTCTTGAGTTTCATTTGTTCTAGGCATCTAGGGTAATTCAAGCATTTGGGCTAATAGCCACTTATCAATGAGTGCATACCATGTATGTCTTTCTGTGATTGGGTTAGCTCACTCAGGATGATATTTTCCAGTTCAACCATTTGCCTACAATTTAAATAAAAGTCGTTGTTTTTATAGCTGAGTAATATTCCATTGTGTAGATGTACCACATTTTCTGTATCCATTCCTCTGTTGAAGGGCATCTGGGTTCTTTCCAGCTTCTGGCTATTATAAATAAGGCTGCGATGAACATAGTGGAGCACGTGTCTTTGTTATATGTTGGGGCATCTTTTGGGTATATGCCCAAGAGAGGTATAGCTGGATCCTCAGGCAGTTCAATGTCCAATGTTCTGAGGAACCTCCAGACTGATTTCCAGAATGGTTGTACCAGTCTGCAATCCCACCAACAATGGAGGAGTGTTCCTCTTTCTCCGCATCCTCGCCAGCATTTGCTGTCACCTGAGTTTTTTATCTTAGCCATTCTCACTGGTGTGAGGTGAAATCTCAGGGTTGTTTTGATTTGCATTTCCCTGATGACTAAAGATGTTGAACATTTCTTTAGGTGTTTCTCAGCCATTGCATTCCTCAGCTGTGAATTCTTTGTTTAGCTCTGAACCCCATTTTTAATAGGGTTATTTGTCTCCCTAGGTCTAACTTTTTTGAGTTCTTTGTATATTTTGATATAAGGCCTCTATCTGTTGTAGGATTGGTAAAGATCTTTTCCCAATCTGTTGGTTGCCGTTTGTCCCTAACCACAGTGTCCTTTGCCTTACAGAAGCTTTGCAGTTTTATGAGATCCCATTTGCCGATTCTTGATCTTAGAGCATACGCCATTGGTGTTTTGTTCAGGAAATTTTTTCCAGTGCCCATGTGTTCCAGATGCTTCCCTAGTTTTTCTTCTATTAGTTTGAGTGTGTCTTGTTTGATGTGGAGGTCCTTGATCCACTTGGACTTAAGCTTTGTACAGGGTGATAAGCATGGATCGATCTGCATTCTTCTACATGTTGACCTCCAGTTGAACCAGCACCATTTGCTGAAAATGCTATCTTTTTTCCATTGGATGGATTTGGCTCCTTTGTCAAAAATCAAGTGACCATAGGTGTGTGGGTTCATTTCTGGGTCTTCAATTCTGTTCCATTGGTCTATCTGTCTGTCTCTGTACCAATACCATGCAGTTTTTATCACTATTGCTCTGTAATACTGCTTGAGTTCAGGGATAGTGATTCCCCCTGAAGTCCTTTTATTGTTGAGGATAGTTTTAGCTATCCTGGGTTTTTTGTTATTCCAGATGAATTTGCAAATTGTTCTGTCTAACTCTTTGAAGAATTGGATTGGTATTTTGATGGGGATTGCATTGAATCTGTAGATCGCTTTTGGTAAAATGGCCATTTTTACTATATTAATCCTGCCAATCCATGAGCATGGGAGATCTTTCCACCTTCTGAGGTCTTCTTCAATTTCTTTCTTCAGTGTCTTGAAGTTCTTATTGTACAGATCTTTTACTTGCTTGGTTAAAAGTCACACTGAGGTACTTTTTATTATTTGGGTCTGTTATGAAGGTGTCGTTTCCCTAATTTCTTTCTCGGCTTGTTTCTCTTTTGTGTAGAGGAAGGCTACTGATTTATTTGAGTTAATTTATACCCAGCCACTTTGCTGAAGTTGTTTATCAGCTTTAGTAGTTCTCTGGTGGAACTTTTTTGGGATCACTTAAATATACTATCATATCATCTGCAAATAGTGATATTTTGACTTCTTCTTTTCTGATCTGTATCCCCTTGATTTCCTTTTGTTTTCTGATTGCTCTGGCTAGAACTTCAAGAACTATATTGAATAAGTAGGGAGAGAGTGGGCAGCCTTGTCTAGTCCCTGATTTTAGTGGGATTGCTTCAAGTTTCTCTCCATTTAGTTTAATGTAAGCCACTGGTTTGCTGTATATAAACTTTTACTATGTTTAGGTATGGGCCTTGAATTCCTATTCTTTCCAGGACTTTTTATCATGAAGGGTGTTAATTTTGTCAAATGCTTTCTCAGCATCTAATGAAATGATCATGTGGTTTTTGTTCTTTCAGTTTGTTTATATAATGGATCCGTTGATGGTTTCCATATATTAAACCATCCCTGCATGCCTGGGATGAAACCTACTTGATCATGGTGGATGATTGTTTTGATGTGGTCTTGGATTCGGTTTGCCAGAATTTTATTGAGTATTTTTGCATCGATATTCATAAGGGAAATTGGTCTGAAGTTCTCTTTCTTTGTTGGGTCTTTGTGTGGTTTAGGCATAAGAGTAATTGTGGCTTCATAGAAGGAATTCAGTAGTGCTCCATCTGTTTCACTTTTGTGGAATAGTTTGGATAATATTGGTATGAGGTCTTCTATGAAAGTCTGATAGAATTCTGCACTAAACCCGTATGGACCTAGGCTCTTTTTGGTTGGGAGACCTTTAATGACTGCTTCTATTTCCTTAGGAGTTATGGGGTTGTTTAACTGGTTTATCTGTTCCTGATTTAACTTCGGTACCTGGTATCTGTCTAGGAAATTATCCATTTCCTGCAGATTTTCAAGTTTTGTTGAATATAGGCTTTTATAGTAAGATCTGATGATTTTTTTTGAATTTCCTCTGAATCTGTAGTTATGTCTCCCTTTTCATTTCTGATTTTGTTAATTTGGACACACTCTCTGTGTCCTCTCGTTAGTCTGGCTGGGGTTTATCTATCTTGTTGATTTTCTCAAAGAACCAACTTTTGGTTCTGTTGCTTCTTTCTATGGTCCTTTTTTTTTCTACTTGGTTGATTTCAGCTCTGAGTTTCCTGCCTTCTACTCCTCCTGGGTGTATTTGCTTCTTTTTGTTCTAGAGATTTTAGGTGTGCTGTCAAGCTGCTGACATATGCTCTTTCCTGTTTCTTTCTGCAGGCACTCAGCGCTATGAGTTTTCCTCTTAGCACAGCTTTCATTGTGTCCCATAAGTTTGGGTATGTTGTACCTTCATTTTCATTAAATTCTAAAAAGTCTTTAATTTCTTTCTTTATTTCTTCCTTGACCAGGTTATCATTGAGTAGAGCATTGTTCAATTTCCACGTATATGTGGGCATTCTTCCCTTATTGTTATTGAAGACCAGCTTTAGGCCGTGGTGGTCCGATAGCACGCATGGGATTATTTCTATCTTTCTGTACCTGTTGAGGCCCGTTTTTTGACCAATTATATGGTCAATTTTGGAGAAAGTACCATGAGGAGCTGAGAAGAAGGTATATCCTTTTGCTTTAGGGTAGAACGTTCTATAAATATCCGTTAAGTCCATTTGGCTCATGACTTCTCTTTAGTCTGTCTCGTCTCTGTTTAATTTCTGTTTCCATGATCTGTCCATTGATGAGAGTGGGTGTTGAAATCTCCTACTATTATTGTGTGAGGTGCAATGTGTGTTTTGAGCTTTAGTAAGGTTTCTTTTTACGTATGTAGGTGCCCTTGTATTTGGGGCATAGATATTTAGGATTGAGAGTTCATCTTGGTGGATTTTTCCTTTGATGAATATAAAGTGTCCTTCCTTATCTTTTTTTGATGACTTTTAGTTGAAAATTGATTTTATTTGATATTAGAATGGCTACTCAGCTTGCTTCTTCTGACCATTTGCTTGGAAAGTTGTTTCCCAGCCTTTCACTCTGAGGTAGTGTCTGTCTTTGTCTCTGAGGTGTGTTTCCTGTAGGCAGCAGAATGCAGGGTCCTCGTTATGTATCCAGTTTGTTAATCTATGTCTTTTTTTATTGGGGAGTTGAGGCCATTGATGTTGAGAGATATTAAGGAATAGTGATTATTGCTTCCTGTTATATTCATATTTGGATGTGAGGTTGTGTTTGTGTGCTTTTCTTCTCTTTGTTTTGTTGCCAAGACGATTAGTTTCTTGCCTCTTCTAGGGTATAGCTTGCCTCCTTATGTTGGGCTTTACCATTTATTATCCTTTGTAGTGCTGGATTTGTAGAAAGATATTGTGTAAATTTGGTTTTGTCATGGAATATCTTGGTTTCTCCATCTATGTTAATTGAGAGTTTTGCAGGATACAGTAGCTGGGCTGGCATTTGTGTTCTCTTAGGGTCTGTATGACATCAGTCCAGGATCTTCTGGCCTTCATAGTTTCTGGCGAGAAGTCTGGTGTGATTCTGATAGGTCTGCCTTTATATGTTACTTGACCTTTTTCCCTTACTGCTTTTAATATTCTTTCTTTATTTTGTGCGTTTAGTGTTTTGACTATTATGTGACGGGAGGTGTTTCTTTTCTGGTCTAATCTATTTGGAGTTCGTAGGCTTCTTGTATGCCTATGGGTATCTTTTTTTTTAGGTTAGGGAAGTTTTCTTCTATGATTTTGTTGAAGATATTTACTGGTCCTTTGAGCTGGGAGTCTTCACTCTCTTCTATACCTATTATCCTTAGGTTTGATCTTCTCATTGAGTCCTGGATTTCCTGTATGTTTTGGACCAGTAGCTTTTTCCGCTTTACATTATCTTTGACAGTTGAGTCAATGATTTCTATGGAATCTTCTGCTCCTGAGATTCTCTCTTCCATCTCTTGTATTCTGTTGGTGAAGCTTGTATCTACAGCTCCTTGTCTCTTCTTTTGGTTTTCTATATCCAGGGTTATTTCCATGTGTTCTTTCTTGATTGCTTCTATTTCCATTTTTAATTCCTTCAACTGTTTGATTGTGTTTTCCTGGAATTCTTTCAGGGATTTTTATGATTCCTCTCTGTAGGCTTCTACTTGTTCTCTAAGGAGTTCTTCACATCTTTCTTTAAGTCCTCCAGCATCATGATCAAGTATGATTTTGAATCTAGATCTTGCTTTTCTGGTGTGTTTGGATATTCCATGCTTGTTTTGGTGGGAGAATTGGGCTCCGATGATGCCATGTAGTCTTGGTTTCTGTTGCTTGTGTTCCTGAGCTTGCCTCTCGCCATCAGATTATCTCTAGTGTTACTTTGTTCTGCTATTTCTGACAGTGGCTAGACTGTCCTATAAGCCTGTGTGTCAGGAGTGCTGTAGACCTGTTTTCCTGTTTTCTTTCAGCCAGTTATGGGGACAGAGTGTTCTGCTTTCGTGTGTGTAGTTTTTCCCCTCTACAGGTCTTCAGCTGTTCCTGTGGGCCTGTGTCTTGAGTTCACCAGGCAGGTCACTCGCAGCAGAAAAGTTGGTCTTACCTGTGGTCCCGAGGCTCAAGTTCGCTCGCGGGGTGCTGCGCACGGGTTCTCTGTGGTGGCAGCAACCGGGAAGATCTGCGCCGCCTCTTCCGGGAGCCTCCGTGCACCAGGGTTCCAGATGGCCTCCGGTGTTTTCCTCTGAATCAGTAATGTGTGCAGAGCAGTCTCTTCTGGTTTTTCAGCAGGCGTGTCTGCCTCTCTGAAGGTTTAGCTCTCCCTCCCACGGGATTTGGGTGCAGAGAACTGTTTATCCCGGCTGTTTCCTTCAGGTTCGGTGGGTGTCTCAGGCAGGGGTCCTGCCGCTCTTGGCCCTCTCCCACGGGAGCCCAGAGGCCTTATACAGTTTCCTCTTGGGCCAGGGATGTGGGCAGGGGTGGGCAGTGTTGGTGGTCTCTTCCGCTCTGCAGCCTCAGGAGTGCCCACCTGACCAGGCGGTGAGGTCTCTCTCACGGTTTTGGGAGCAGAGAGCTGCTGCGGGCCGGGATCCGCGGGTGTGGGACTTCCCTTGAGTTGGTTTTTATAGTGGATTTCATTGATGGATTTCCATATATTGAACAATACCTTCATGCCTAGATTGAAGTCTACTTTTTCATTATGTGTGTTCATTTTGATGTGTTCTTAGATTCAGTTTGAGGGAATTTTATGCAGTATTTTTGCATCAATGTTTATAAGGGAGATTGGTCTGAAGCTCTTTCATTGTTGGGTCTTTGTGTGGTTTAGGTATAAGCATAATTGTGGCTTCATCAAAGGAATTTGGTAGTGTGTCTTACGTTTCTATTTTGTGGACTAGCTTGAACAGTATTAGTATTAGGTCTTCTAGGAAGATTTGATAGAATTGTGTACTAAACCCATTTAGTCTTGGGCTTTCTTTGGTTGGGAGACTTTTAATGACTGCTTCTATTTCTTTAGGAGTGGTGGGACTGTTTAGATTGCTTATCTGACCCTGATTTAATTTTTGGTACCTGGTATCTCTCATATATTCTTCTTGGGTGTATTTGCTTCTTTTTGTTCTAGAGCTTTTAGGTGTGCTGTCAGACTACTAATGTATGTTTTCTCCAGTTTCTTTTGGAAACACTCATTTTTCCTCTTAGCATTGTTTTCATTGTGTCCCAAAAGTTTTGGTATGTTTGGGTTTATTTTCATTAAATTCTAAAAAAATGTCTTTAATTTCTTTCTTTATTTCATCTTTGACCAAGTTAGTCAATGACAAGGGCATTGTTCAACTTGTATGTGGGCTTTCTGTCATTTTTGTTGTTATTGAAGACCATCGGTTAGTCTGAGGTGATCTGATAGGATGCATGGGGTTATTTCAATCTTCTTATATCTGCTGATTCCTGTTTTGTGACCAATTACATTGTCAATTTTTGAAAAAATACCATGGGGTTCTGAGAACAAAGTATATTCCTTTGTTTAAGGATGAAATGTTCTAGAGATATCTGTTAAATGAAATTGTTCATAACTGCTGTTAATTTCTCCATGTCTCTGTTTAGTTTCTGTTTTTCTGATCTGTGCATTGGTGAGAGTGGGCTGGTGAAGTCTACCACTGTTATTGTGTGAGGTGCAATGTGTGGTTTTTCCTTTAGTAAGGTTTCTTTTATGAATGTAGCTGCCCTACTATTTGGAGCATAAATATTCAGGATTGAGGTTTCATTTAGTTGATTTTTTTCTTTGGTGACTATGAAGGGTTCTTTCTTATCTTTGTTGATAATTTTTGACTGAAATTCGAACTTATTCAATATTAGAATTGCTATTCCAGCTTGTTTCTTGGGAATATTTGCTTGGAAATTTGTTGTCTAGTCTTTTACTCTGAGGTAGTATCAGTCCTTAGCACTGAGGTGTGTTTCCAGTATGCAGCAAAATGCTGTGTCCCCTTTATGTGTCTAGTCTGCTAGTTTATTTCTATTTATTGGTGACTTGACTCCACTGATGTTAAGCAATATTAGGGAACAATGATTGTTGCTTCCAGTTTTTTTGTTGTTACATGTAGAATTATGTTTGTGTGACTATCTTCATTTTGGTTGGTTGAAATTAAATTAATTTCTTGCTTTATCCAGAGTATTGTTTCCATCCTTGTGTTGGAATTTTCCACCTATTATCCTTTGTAGGGCTGGATTTGTGGAAAGATTTTGTATGAATTTCATGTTGTCATGGGATATCTTTGTTTCTCCAACTTTTGAATTGATAGTACTGCTGTATATAGTAGCCTGGGTTTCTGTTTGTGTTCTCTTAGTGTGTGTATGACATCTGCCCAGGATCTTCTGGCTTTCATAGTCTCTAGTGAGAAGTCTGGTGCAATTCTGATATCTCTGTTTTTATATGTTACTTGACATTTTCTCTTATTGATTTTAACATTCTTTCTTTGTTTTGTGCATATGTTGTTTTGAATATTATATGATGGGAAGGATTGGTTTTCTGATCCAATCTATTTTGAATTCTGTAGGGTTCTTGTATGTTTATGGGCATCACTTTATGTTCTGGAAGTTTTCTCTTATAATTTTGTTGAACATAATTACTGGTCCTTTAGGTTGGTAATCTTTGCTTTCTTCTATACCAATTATCTTTTGGTTTGATCTTCTCCTTGTGTCCTGGATTACTTGGATGTCTTTGGTTAGGAGCTTTTTGAATTTCACATTTTTTGAATCATGTCAATGTTTTCTATGGTGTCTTCTTCCATAGATTCTCTTTTCTGTCTCTTCTATTATGTTGGTAATGTTTGCATCTATGACTCCTGATATCTTTCCTAGGTTTTCTATCTCCAGGGTTGTCCCCATTTGTGCTTCCTTTAGTGTTTCTATTTCCATTTTTAGATCCTGAATGGTTTAGTTCAATTTCTTCACTTGTTTGCTTGTGTTTTCCTGTAACACTTTAAAGGATTTTTGTGTTTCCTCTTTCAGGGTTTCTACCTGACTACCTGTGTTGATTTTTATTTCTTCTTAATGTCCTCTAACATCTTCATGATTTGTGATTTTAAATCACAATCTTGCTTTTCCAGTATGTTCATTTATTCAGGGTTTACTCTGGTGAAGTAACTCATTTCTGATGATGCCAAGTGGCCTTGGTTTATGTTGCTTAGATTCTTAGCCTTACCTCTTGACATCTGCTTATCTCTGTTATTAGTTGGTCTTGCTGTCTCTGACAGTGGCTTTACCATCCTGTAAGCCTCTGTGTCAGTACTCCTGGATCCACTGGCTTGCTCCCAACAGGATCTGGCTACAGATAGCTGTGTCTCTGGGCTCAGATGGGAACCAGAAGCATGCTGTCCCAGACTATTCTTTGGTTTCTGTATCCAGAGGGCTGTAGGTGAGTTCCCACCTGTGCTCTCAGGATTATTCACACTTCTGACAATCTAGCTTTGTAGGCCCCAGGATTTAGATCCAAAGAGCTGTGTCACAGGATCAGCTCTGGGTGTAGGCAGAAACTGGAAGGATCCTTTTCCAGACTGTCATTCAGTTCCTGTGTCCAGAGGGCTGCAGGTGGGTTCCTCTTCGGCCAGAAATGTGAGCAGAAGTGATGGTTTCACCTGTGCTTTCAGGATTATCCACACTTCTGAGAATCAAGTTCTCTACCACAAGATCTGTGTACAGAGAGCTGTTTCACAGAATCAGCTTCAGGTACAGCAATTGATTTGCAGGTTTAATTATCTGAATGAATTGAGTCCATGAAGGTAGGTCTGAGTGTCCTCCTTTTAGCTTATAAGTTTACAAAAGATAGAGTTTTTTTTTTCACAACATGAACAGTTTTTGCGATGACCTTTGAAAGGACAAAAACCTTGGTGGAACAGGAGTAAGAGGACTTTTTTCCTTCTGTTTGGGAGACTGAATATAGATAAATCTAGCATCCTTGGAAACAATTTTAAGTTTACATTTGAAAGACAAAGGAAATTCAATACTTTTTCCTTGTGATTATTATTGTTGATCATATAACTTAGCAAGAGAAAAACCTTAAGTCTATAGTTAAAAGACAACCAAGAGAAACTTTTATTTGAACATGATATCTTATGGAATAGATTCAGCAGGAGAAAGACTTTAAGTTTAATTAAAAGACAATCAAAGGGAACTTAAATTTGAACTCATGACTATTCAGTTAGAAAATATAGTGGAATGTTTTATTAGGGCTAGGTTTTATAAGAAACCTAGTAGTTAATATTAGGAAAGTGGCATAGTAAGAAGAGGAATAAGAAACATTTAGTTACTTGAAACTGAGTTTCAATAAAGTAACAGAAAGTTGCATCTCTGAAAGCTTACATCTGAACTTATGTATCATTTATTGAAAAGTCTGTAAGAAATCTGGCAGTCTCAGCTAGTTAAATTTACTAATGAGCAAATAAGGTGAATTGCCTTTGCATAAGGAGCTAGGTCTCTTTTCTAGCTGCCAAGCTACAGTTATCTTAGCTGTCAATATAATCAGAAATCTGGGAAGAATAAATTATAATCTAGGAGTAATATTTTAATTAAAATGACAGGTGTTCATCTATAGTCCAATACTTAAACAATTCTTAGGTCCCTGTGGTTTACTAGTCAACTTGGGCAGGGTCAATCTGGCTGTCAAGCCCAGAAGAGGAAAAGCCTTTTTAGCCTGTAGAGTAGATACATGTGAAGTAAGAAATGATGCACATTGTCTTAGGCAATATAAGATATTTGACTCTCAAGTTATCGTTTTGTTCCAAAGTGTAGACCAAGTCCTGTAAGTGGGCAAAGAACTGCATTGGTGTTTCTCAATGATTATAACACCACAAGAGGTAGAATCTTGTGACTATGCAAATTATCTTATTACAGATCTTGGGGGGGAATATCTGTTAGTTTTTGGTTGTCTCTGTTTGTCATAAACTTAAATATTATCATGCGGCAAATTTCTGACAGATTGAAAGAAGGTCTATTGACCAGATCTGATTTAGACAACCTGTGTTTGTTTAATTCCTTATTCAAGAATACATTTAGCATAGAGCACAATGTGACTTAAAAGTCACAGCAAAAATAAGGCCGTATATGTATGTGCATGTGCAATTGTATGTGTATATGTATACATGCACAAGCTTATGTATACACATATGAATATGTTCATGTTCGTGTCCATGTATGTTTTTATGTTTGAATTTGAATAGGTGTAGGTGTAGATACAGAGAGCAGTGGCAGGGACTATGCAGAAGCAGCTTGATTGAACTGAGTACCAGGATAAGAGTGCACCCAGGATGGTTTGGATCTGCACCACAGAGTGGCTCACACAACTGGGTGACTGGGAGAAGATGGCTGCAAAAATGTGGTTATGATGGCCTGGAAGGCAGTGTGTCAGCGTAACTGAGTCCCAGTTAGAATTAAGAAGTACAGGGAGGCACAATCAGAGCTTCACTTCCATGGCAACAGAGTCAAGAGGCAGGGGAGCACAAGATCTTTAGGGCCTAGCTTTCTACTCCCAGCAGAAGCTATAACCGTGGGCCCAGCCTGTCAGAATCTGGAGTGGGCAGGGGAAGGAAAGTACCTGAAGTAGCATTCTGTCTCCTAGTAAAGCAAAGGCAGTGGCAGCAGGAAAGTGGGCAGAATGCAAGAACCCAGTGGAATCAGGCAAGTGGCCACAGGAACACAGCCTCTCAGCAGAACATTGTTCAAGGGAGGACAAAGAAGTGCAGGGGGCAGGGCAAGAGCTGCTTTTCCATAGTCCTGTCAAAATTAAGTGGCTTCAAACTGAGAGCAGAGCAATAGCAGAGCAAGTGGGAGAGAATGAGGAATGAAAGAGAAAATCCTCTGAATCAATAGCAAGAGTTGTTTTTAAATGCCAGTATAGTGGCCATGTAGAGATATTGCTTGCTGAGTACTGAGAGTTATACATAGAAACCTTGCAGTAGATAGGAACAAGACTTCAAAGACCAACCCTTTGGATAAGAGTATAGTTATTAATTATTCCTACCAGCATCCTGAGGATAAAGTTAATAACTAGAAAAGGACAGCCAGACCAAATCAAAAGAACACCGTACTGTTAACTTGGGGGCTGAGCTCTGGGCCTGTGCCCTGAATGATGGTGTGAGAATGGTTCACGTACACCTAGGATTTTTCAGCATTAAAAAAGGAACTGCTTCATACGAGAGAAGAAAATCTCACCAAAGAAATGTCCTAGAATGAAGAATTAGTGAGAAGTCTCAAAGGCTTGATGTCTCCTTCATCTAGGACAGCACAAGTGTGGCTCCAAGATCAACAATCCTCCCTTTGGACCAGGGGATATTTACTCTGACCAGTGGTATGGGGATGCCTAGCAGCTCTTCAAAGTTTAGGTGGATAGGTATTCCAAGCAATGGCTATCCATGTAGCTGCAGGGGATGTGAACCTTCGAGTTTCTAAATTCAAGTCACTCAGCACGAATGCTGTTCTTCATAAAAAGATAAGAAGGGAAAGGATATGTTTGGTGTAGGTGTGGTAAGTTGTGGGGAAAGTGGGTACCACTGAGGGCTCATGCTGAGGCAGCCATTCCCCTGAGGTACCAGCACACAATGGTATAGTATATTAGTATAGAATAGAGTTCATTCAAGCATGGGGAGGGAAATTGAGGTGGTAGTAGAGACAGAGAAAGGGAGAGAGAAAGTGGAGGGAGGAGAGAGAGAGAGAGAGAGAGAGAGAGAGAGAGAGAGAGAGGAGTAAAGCCAACCATGACCATAGGGGTGTGGGAATGGGGAGAGAGAGAGAGTAAGGAGCAGGAGCAAGAAAAGAAAAGAAGGGAGCAAGGGCAGGAGAACGTAGAGGTGGTGAGTAGCCCCATTTATAGTGAGTTAAGCACACCTGGCTGCTGCCAGGTAAACATGGGGCAGAACCTAGATAAAATGGCAACCACTTTCATTTAATATAACTCATTTGTCGTTTTACTTTGGGGATTAACTCCAGTTATATGACTATGTGAGTGTAAATCAGTACAAATAAAACATTTCTGTACACCTGTCTCACTTTTCTAAGCGAGATTTGGTATTGTACATGATGTCTTTTTCATTGGTATGTAGATGTGCCTGCACTAGAGAAGGAGAAATAGAACAGATTAATACATTAGATTTCTTATTTCCTAGGGCAATGAAACCAAGGAGGCTAGTGTGTTAATAAGTATTATGAATAAAAAGAATGTGTGCTGTATTCCAAAATATATTGTAGCACTTGTGAAATGGAATCAGAACAAGATGTGAAAATGATTTTAGACTATATATACTGCTGAAAATAATCATTGAATATTAGAATCTAAATCAATATTTAAGACTTTATGATTTAATTTCAATACATAAATCAAAAACAATTGTAGTTTCACCTACTGGAATGAGGGAAACTGTCTTAATAGATTGAAGAATATTTGGAATATGAATTCCTCCTATTTGCATAGAATAACTATCAAGAAAACAAATATCTGACTGCAGAATCCAGAAGGTTGAACAAATTTTGTAATCACAAATTCAGTTTGTACAATAAATTTCCATAACTTGCAAGCTGGATAATGATTTCCTATCCTTCTGTAGTAACTAGAAAATAAACTTTACAGTGTTCTGTAACAGTCTTAAAAATGGATAGCTAATTAGACAAGATGGATGAAGCAAAGAGGTGCAGGCCGACAGGAACCAGATGTAGATCTCTCCTGAGAGACACAGCCAGAATACAGCAAATACATAGGTGAATGCCAGCAGCAAACCACTGAACTCAAACGGGACCCCCGTTGAAGGAATCAGAGAAAGGACTGGAAGAGCTTGAAGGGGCTCAAGACCCCGAATGAACAACAATGCCAAGCAACCAGAGCTTCCAGGGACTAAGCCACTACCTAAACACTATACATGGACTGACCCTGGACTCTGACCTCATAGGTAGCAATGAATATCCTAGTAAGAGCACCAGTGGAAGGGGAAGCCCTTGGTCCTGCTAAGACTGAACCCCCAGTGAACATGATTGTTGGGGGAGGGCAGTAATGGAGGGAGGAGGGGGAGGGGAACACCCATATAGAAGGGGAGGGGGAGGGGCTAGGGGGATGTTGGCCCGGAAATCCGGAAAGGGAATAACATTCGAAATGTAAATAAGAAATACTCAAGTTAATAAAAAAATGTGGTGATTAAAAAAAAACTGATTGCTAGTTAAGGGTAATATAATACACATCGAAGATTAAATCCATATAATTGCTGACTTCACACTTTTATATTAATTGACCAAGACCAGTAAGGTAAAGAATTAATATTTTGTTGCAATTATACTGTAAATAAAACTATTGCAAATGTTTATTTTCTTGTGTTATAATGCCTATAGTATGTTATTGTTGTTTGTTCATTAATGATGTGATATTATAACAAAGTTAGGTACTCACAAAAGCTAATATGTCCTTTGCCTTAATCGTGATTCATCTAAGAGGCAGAAATGACTAGAGATAACATTATAGCAGTCTGTTAAGGACTTATGCCCTTACATGTACTTATCTGCATGAACTCAGGAATCTTCCAATACACAGATCAAAACTATGGCAACTGTATATATGAGTGTTCAGGTTTCTGTGTGAATTAAACTTTGCACTTCCTTTCAACTGACTAAGTCATGATTGTGCAGTTTTTTCATTACCTGAACTCATTACACATTTAATACTAAAGCTTATATAAAATTTTAAGTCTAAAACTAGAGTTCTGTCAAGAGCTGAGGGCAGACAAAACTTTCCTAAAGATCAGGATGCCTCACTTTTTATTGTGACCAAATATTCTGTGAATTGCATGGTCATATATCTGTGCTTGTGAAGATGAACTTTTAAAAAAAAATAACACAGTTAGAGAATCTCTAAGTTCTATGGGATAAACAGCTTATAAGTCAAGCAGTGTTCCTTTGTATGTGAAGGACAGAGACTGTTTTCCTTTTCCAAAGTGTTATCAAAAAAGTTACCCCAACATGTGTATTTTGGTATTATCTTTCCCCTAAGAAAGAATTGTGGTCAGCAGGAAGAGAGAAAGATGAATGACAATTGGGAAGATACATAAAATCTTGTTTACTATTAAAGTATGTTAATCTTGAAATAATAATTATGTTCTTTTAATTTGATAGCTCTACATAACTACTTCAACATGTAGGCATTTTTTCATTACATGCTTAATGACAATCACTCTGAGATGCAGTTTGGCATACAAAATGTTAATGTAAATCATTAGTCTTTAACTGACCTCTAGACCAGGAGATATGTTGCCTTGAATCTTTAGAAACTTGCTAACAACACTTCCCTTGAAGCTATATTTTAATTAGTTTTTATTCCTAGCTTCCAGTGAAAACCACTCCTGTCTTCCTTTTTTTTACCTTCAAGGAGTTATTTTGTAATTACATAAAACATCTTCTGCAAATACCATTTGTTTGGAATGGCCAATATAAATGATGATACATATAATATAAATATGTATAATAAATAAATAGACAATATAAATGATATACAATGAAGAGTACAATGGATTTCACAAAATTAAGAGTGGTGAAAACAAAAAGAAACAAAAATTGTAGAGGAAAGGGCCATAAACAAATTGAAATCATTTCAGATAATTTATACAAGTTATATCTCATCCCCCCACACACACTGCCTCTATAAGAGTGCTCCACCATCCACTCACACACTCCCTCCCTCTTCTCCACCCTGGCATTCCCCTCCACTGGGGCATTGAGGCTTCACAGGATGAAGGGCTTCTCTTCTCATTGATGCCCGACAAGGCCCAGCCTCTGCTACATATGCAACTGGAGCCATGGGTCTCTCAATGTGTACACTTTTGTTGGTGGTTTAGTCCCTGAGAACTCTGGAGTGTCTGGTTGGTTGACATTGTTGTTCTTCCTACAGGGTGGCAAACCCACTCAGGTACTTCAGTTCTTTCTGTAACTCATCAATTGTGGATCCTGTTCTCAGTCCAAGAGTTGGCTGTGAGCATCTGCCTCTGTATTTTTCAGGGTCTAGCAAAGCCTCTCGGGAGACACCTATATCAGGCTCATGTCAGCATGCACCTCTTGCATCCCCACTAGTGACTGGATTTGGTGACTTCATATGGGATGGATCCTTATGTGGACAGTCTCTGGATGGGCTTTCCTTTAGTCTCTGCTCCACACTTAGTCTCCATTATTTCCTCCTGTGAGTATTTTGTTCTCCCTTCTGTGAAGTAATAAAGCATCCACACTTTTGTCTCCCTTCTTCTTGAGCTACAGGGTTATTTGGTTCTCTGGGGTCTAACTTCTTGAATTCTTCAAATATATTGGATATTAGCTCTCTATCAGATGTAGGGTTTGTAAAGTTCTTTTCCCAATCTGCAGTTTGCAATTTTGTCCTGTTTACAGCGTCCTTTCCCTTACAGAAGCTTTTCAATTTATGATTTTGGACTCTTTGTCAAAGGTCAAGTGACTATAGGTATGTGGGTTTAATTCTAGGACTTAAATTGTATTCCATTGATCTTCAGATTTTCAGTCTGTGTCTGTTCCAATCCCATGCAGTGTTTATCATTATTGTTCTGTAGTAGAGCTTGAGATGATTGATGGTGAACCCAGAAGTTCTCTTATTGTTGAGAATAGTTCTTCCTATCCTGGGATTTTTGTTATTCCACATGAAATTGAGAATTGCTCTTTCTATCTCTGTGAAGATTTGAGTTGGAATTTTGATTTGGGATTGTATTGATTCTGTATAAATACATGTTTTAAAAATATTTTTCCTATAAATTTTGTTTCATATGATTTTTTTCCTTGTACCTTATTTTCATTCTCAGAAGTAGAATCATCAAGATAAAATCCAGGTTTGTCCAAAAAATCTTGGAGACATTTTCTTGCCTCTTTGGTTCCAGAAGGAGATACAATGATTAACAGAGTTGTCAATGGGACTAACAGGTTTTATGATTTAGCAACCTTAATCGAGATGGTGGTGAAGTCTCATGTACTTCTTCTTTTAATTATTTTTCTGGATATATTGTATATTGACATTTCAAATATTATCCCCTTCCTTTTCTCTTATACCTTCTCCCCTTCCCCTGCTTTTATGAGTATGCTCCCACATTTTTAAACGTAGTAAAGTTGTCTGCCAGACAGATGATTGCTTCCACAGTGATGGATTCAACAGTCAAGATTGTGCAAAGCCACGTGGTTGTTATTTATTCCGAGATGAGCCCCCATTTGTGTATATTTCTTTTATATTTTCTATGTATAAATTTTTTTATTAACTTGAATATTTCTTATATACATTCCGAGTGTTATTCCCTTTCCCAGTTTCCGGGCAAACATCCTCTTCCCCCCTCCCCTTCCTTATGGGTGTTCCCTTCCCCACCCTCCCCCCAACAGTCTAGTTCACTGGGGGTTCAGTCTTAGCAGGACCCAGGGCTTCCCCTTCCACTGGTGCTCTTACTAGGATATTCATTGCTACCTATGAGGTCAGAGTCCAGGGTCAGTCCATGTATAGTCTTTAGGTAGTGGCTTAGTCCCTGGAAGCTCTGGTTGCTTGGCATTGTTGTACATATGGGGTCTTGAGCCCCTTCAAGCTCTTCCAGTTCTTTCTCTGATTCCTTCAACGGGGGTCCTATTCTCAGTTCAGTGGTTTGCTGCTGGCATTCGCCTCTGTATTTGCTGTATTCTGGCTGTGTCTCTCAGGAGCGATCTACATCCAGCTCCTGTCGGTCTGCACTTCTTTGCTTCATCCATCTTGTCTAATTGGGTGGCTATATATATATGGGCCACATGTGGGGCAGGCTCTGAATGGGTGTCCCTTCAGTCTCTGTTTTAATCTTTGCCTCTCTCTTCCCTGCCAAGGGGTATTCTTGTTCCCCTTTTAAAAGAAGGAGTAAGCATTCACATTTTGATCATCCGTCTTGAGTTTCATTTGTTCTAGGCATCTAGGGTAATTCAAGCATTTGGGCTAATAGCCACTTATCAATGAGTGCATACCATGTATGTCTTTCTGTGATTGGGTTAGCTCACTCAGGATGATATTTTCCAGTTCAACCATTTGCCTCTGAATTTCATAAAAAGTCGTTTTTTTGATAGCTGAGTAATATTCCATTGTGTAGATGTACCACATTTTCTGTATCCATTCCTCTGTTGAAAGGGCATCTGGGTTCTTTCCAGCTTCTGGCTATTATAAATAAGGCTGCGATGAACATAGTGGAGCGTGTCTTTGTTATATGTTGGGGCATCTTTTGGGTATATGCCCAAGAGAGGTATAGCTGGATCCTCAGGCAGTTCAATGTCCAATGTTCTGAGGAACCTCCAGACTGATTTCAGAATGGTTGTGCCGGTCTGCAATCCACCAACAATGGAGGAGTGTTCCCCTTTCTCCACATCCTCGCCAGCATTTGCTGTCACCTGAGTTTTTGATCTTAGCCATTCTCACTGGTGTGAGGTGAAATCTCAGGGTTGTTTTGATTTGCATTTCCCTGATGACTAAAAGATGTTGAACATTTCTTTTAGGTGTTTCTCAGCCATTCGGCATTCCTCAGCTGAGAATTCTTTGTTTAGCTCTGAACCCCATTTTTTAACAGGGTTATTTGTCTCCCTGCGGTCTAACTTTTTGAGTTCTTTGTATATTTTGGATATAAGGCCTCTATCTGTTGTAGGATTGGTAAAGATCTTTTCCCAATCTGTTGGTTGCCGTTTGTCCTAACCACAGTGTCCTTTGCCTTACAGAAGCTTTGCAGTTTTATGAGATCCCATTTGTCGATTCTTGATCTTAGAGCATAAGCCATTGGTGTTTTGTTCAGGAAATTTTTTTTCCAGTGCCCATGTGTTTCCAGATGCTTCCTAGTTTTTCTTCTATTAGTTTGAGTGTGTCTTGTTTGATGTGGAGGTCATTGATCCACTTGGACTTAAGCTTTGTACAGGGTGATAAGCATGGATCGATCTGCATTCTTCTACATGTTGACCTCCAGTTGAACCAGCACCATTTGCTGAAAATGCTATCTTTTTACCATTGGACGGATTTGGCTCCTTTGTCAAAAATCAAGTGACCATAGGTGTGTGGGTTCATTTCTGGGTCTTCAATTCTGTTCCATTGGTCTATCTGTCTGTCTCTGTACCAATACCATGCAGTTTTTATCACTATTGCTCTGTAATACTGCTTGAGTTCAGGGATAGTGATTCCCCCTGAAGTCCTTTTATTGTTGAGGATAGTTTTAGCTATCCTGGGTTTTTTGTTATTCCAGATGAATTTGCAAATTGTTCTGTCTAACTCTTTGAAGAATTGGATTGGTATTTTGATGGGGATTGCAGTGAATCTGCAGATCGTTTTTGGTAAAATGGCCATTTTTACTATATTAATCCTGCCAATCCATGAGCATGGGAGATCTTTCCACCTTCTGAGGTCTTCTTCAATTTCTTTCTTCAGTGTCTTGAAGTTCTTATTGTACAGATCTTTTACTTGCTTGGTTAAAGTCACACGAGGTACTTTATATTATTTGGGTCTATTATGAAGGGTGTCGTTTCCCTAATTTCTTTCTCGGCTTGTTTTCTCTTTTTGTGTAGAGGAAGGCTACTGATTTATTTGAGTTAATTTTATACCCAGCCACTTTGCAAAGTTGTTTATCAGCTTTAGTAGTTCTCTGATGGAACTTTTGGGATCACTTAAATATACTATCATATCATCTGCAAATAGTGATATTTTGACTTCTTCTTTTCTGATCTGTATCCCCTTGACCTCCTTTTGTTGTCTGATTGCTCTGGCTAGAACTTCAAGAACTATATTGAATAAGTAGGGAGAGAGTAGGCAGCCTTGTGGGCAAACTTGTGGGATTGCTTCAAGTTTCTCTCCATTTAGTTTAATGTTAGCCACTGGTTTGCTGTATATGGCTTTTACTATGTTTAGGTATGGGCCTTGAATTCCTATTCTTTCCAGGACTTTTATCATGAAGGGGTGTTGAATTTTGTCAAATGCTTTCTCAGCATCTAATGAAATGATCATGTGGTTTTGTTCTTTCAGTTTATTTATATAATGGATCACGTTGATGGTTTTCCATATATTAAACCATCCCTGCATGTCTGGGATGAAGCCTACTTGATCATGGTGGATGATTGTTTTGATGTGCTCTTGGATTCGGTTTGCCAGAATTTTGTTGAGTATTTTTGCGTCGATGTTCATAAGGGAAATTGGTCTGAAGTTCTCTTTCTTTGTTGGGTCTTTGTGTGGTTTAGGTATAAGAGTAATTGTGGCTTCATAGAAGGAATTTGGTAGTGCTCCATCTGTTTCAATTTTGTGGAATAGTTTGGCTAATATTGGTATGAGGTCTTCTATGAAGGTCTGATAGAATTCTGCACTAAACCCGTCTGGACCTGGGCTCTTTTTGGTTGGGAGACTTTAATGACTGCTTCTATTTCCTTAGGAGTTATGGGGTTGTTTAACTGGTTTATCTGTTCCTGATTTAACTTCGGTACCTGGTATCTGTCTAGGAAATTATCCATTTCCTGCAGATTTTCAAGTTTTGTTGAATATAGGCTTTTATAGTAAGATCTGATGATTTTTTGAATTTCCTCTGAATCTGTAGTTATGTCTCCCTTTTCATTTCTGATTTTGTTAATTTGGACACACTCTCTGTGTCCTCTCGTTAGTCTGGCTAGGGTTTATCTATCTTGTTGATTTTCTCAAAGAACCAACTTTTGGTTCTGTTGATTCTTTCTATGGTCCTTTTGTTTCTACTACTTGGTTGATTTTAGCTCTGAGTTTGATTATTTCCGCCTTCTACCCTCCTGGGTGTATTTGCTTCTTTTTTGTTCTAGAGCTTTTTAGGTGTGCTGTCAAGCTGCTGACATATGCTCTTTCCTGTTTCTTTCTGCAGGCACTCAGCGCTATGAGTTTTCCTCTTAGCACAGCTTTCATTGTCCCATAAGTTTGGGTATGTTGTACCTTCATTTTCATTAAATTCTAAAATTTTTAATTTCTTTCTTTATTTCTTCCTTGACCAGGTTATCATTGAGTAGAGCGTTGTTCAATTTCCACGTATATGTGAGCATTCTTCCCTTATTGTTATTGAAGACCAGCTTTAGGCCGCGGTGGTCCGATAGCACGCATGGGATTATTTCTATCTTTCTGTACCTGTTGAGGCCCGTTTTTTGACCAATTATATGGTCAATTTTGGAGAAAGTACCATGAGGAGCTGAGAAGAAGGTATATCCTTTTGCTTTAGGGTAGAACGTTCTATAAATATCTGTTAAGTCCATTTGGCTCATGACTTCTCTTAGTCTGTCTACGTCTCTGTTTAATTTCTGTTTCCATGATCTGTCCATTGATGAGAGTGGGGTGTGGAAATCTCCTACTATTATTGTGTGAGGTGCAATGTGTGTTTTGAGCTTTAGTAAGGTTTCTTTTACGTATGTAGGTGCCCTTGTATTTGGGGGCATAGATATTTAGGATTGAGAGTTCATCTTGGTGGATTTTTCCTTTGATGAATATAAAGTGTCCTCCTTATCTTTTTTTTTTTGATGACTTTTAGTTGAAAATTGATTTTTATTTGATATTAGAATGGCTACTCCAGCTTGCTTCTTCTGACCATTTGCTTGGAAAGTTGTTTCCCAGCCTTTCACTCTGAGGTAGTGTCTGTCTTTGTCTCTGAGGTGTGTTTCCTGTAGGCAGCAGAATGCGGGGTCCTCGTTGCTTATCCAGTTTTTTAATCTATGTCTTTTTATTGGGGAGTTGAGGCCATTGATGTTGAGAGATATTAAGGAATAGTGATTATTGCTTCCTGTTATATTCATATTTGGATGTGAGGTTGTGTTTGTGTGCTTTTCTTCTCTTTGTTTTGTTGCCAAGACGATTAGTTTCTTGCCTCTTCTAGGGTATAGCTTGCCTCCTTATGTTGGGCTTTACCATTTATTATCCTTTGTAGTGCTGGATTTGTAGAAAGATATTGTGTAAATTTGGTTTTGTCATGGAATATCTTGGTTTCTCCATCTATGTTAATTGAGAGTTTTGCAGGATACAGTAGCCTGGGCTGGCATTTGTGTTCTCTTAGGGTCTGTATGACATCAGTCCAGGATCTTCTGGCCTTCATAGTTTCTGGCTTAAAAGTCTGGTGTGATTCTGATAGGTCTGCCTTTTATGTGTTACTTGACCATTTTCCCTTACTGCTTTTAATATTCTTTCTTTATTTTGTGCGTTTGGTGTTTTGACTTATGTGACGGGAGGTGTTTCTTTTCTGGTCTAATCTATTTGGAGTTCTGTAGGCTTCTTGTATGCCTATGGGTATCTCTTTTTTAGGTTAGGAAGTTTTCTTCTATGATTTTGTTGAAGATATTTACTGGTCCTTTGAGCTGGGAGTCTTCACTCTCTTCTATACCTATTATCCTTAGGTTTGATCTTCTCATTGAGTCCTGGATTTCCTGTATGTTTTGGACCAGTAGCTTTTTCCGCTTTACATTATCTTTGACAGTTGAGTCAATGATTTCTATGGAATCTTCTGCTCCTGAGATTCTCTCTTCCATCTCTTGTATTCTGTTGGTGAAGCTTGTATCTACAGCTCCTTGTCTCTTCTTTTGGTTTTCTATATCCAGGGTTATTTCCATGTGTTCTTTCTTGATTGCTTCTATTTCCATTTTTAATTCCTTCAACTGTTTGATTGTGTTTTCCTGGAATTCTTTCAGGGATTTTTGCGATTCCTCTCTGTAGGCTTCTACTTGTTTATTAATGTTTTCCTGTGTTTCTCTAAGGGAGTTCTTCACGTCTTTCTTGAAGTCCTCCAGCATCATGATCAAATATGATTTTGAAACTAGATCCTGCTTTTCTGGTGTGTTTGGATATTCCATGTTTGTTTTGGTGGGAGAATTGGGCTCCGATGATGCCATGTAGTCTTGGTTTCTGTTGCTTGGGTTCCTGTGCTTGCCTCTCGCCGTCAGATTATTTCTAATGTTACTTTGTTCTGCTATTTCTGACAGTGGCTAGACTGTCCTATAAGCCTGTGTGTCAGGAGTGCTGTAAACCTGTTTTACTGTTTTCTTTCAGCCAGTTATGGGGACAGAGTGTCCTGCTTTCGTGCGTGTAGTTTTTCCCCTCTACAGGTCTTCAGCTGTTCCTGTGGGCCTGTGTCTTGAGTTCACCAGGCAGGTCACTTGCAGCAGAAAAGTTGGTCTTACCTGTGGTCCCGAGGCTCAAGTTCGCTCGCGGGGTGCTGCCCATGGGCTCTCCGCGGTGGCAGCAACTAGGAAGATCTGCGCCACCCCTTCCGGGAGCCTCGGTGCACCAGGGTTCCAGATGGCCTCTCGTGTATTCCTCTGGCGTCCGAGATGTGTGTGCAGAGAGCAGTCTCTTCTGGTTTCCCAGGCGTGTCTGCCTCTCTGAAGGTTTAGCCTCCCTCCCACGGGATTTGGGTGCAGAGAACTGTTTATCCGGTCTGTTTCCTTCAGGTTCCGTGGTGTCTCAGGCAGGGGTCCTGCCGCCCTGGGCCCTTCCCACGGGAGCCCAGGAGGCCTTATACAGTTTCCTCTTGGGCCAGGGATGTGGGCAGGTGGGCAGTGTTGGTGGTCTCTTCCGCTGCAGCCTCAGGAGTGCCCACCTGACCAGGCGGTGAGGTCTCTCTCCCACGGGTTCTGGGAGCAGAGAGCAGCTGCAGGCCAGGATCTGCGGGTGTGGGTATGTATAAATTTTTGACTCTTTGTTACAAGTTTTAGATGAAACGTTCTATAGTTATACAGATTTTTAAACATTCAAGTGAAATTACAAATTTTGAAATACATAAACTTTACACAGTAGTGTTACAAATCTTAAGATAAATTGTATAATTTAGCACATTAGACAATCAAATAAAAATAAATATACTATATAGTGAGTAGCAGCCAATCCTATTAAAAATGATGTACTTTCTGCTGTTAAAATATTAGTATTTTTACTCAGCAATTTTTTTTGTTTTCTGATTTTCCTTTTCTTGTCAGAGACAAATGGCCTGCCTTAACAAGAAAAATACTAGCAAGTATGCTTGGATTCAAAGAAAGAGCCGTAAGTCAACCCCCAAATCACCCTTTTACTAAACAATAAGAGCATAAAATACATCTTTTTCAAAATCATTCATACCAAGCAGGCAACTGGATCCCCAAAACACTGAATGCCATAACGAATGAGAGGAAGCAAATAAAGCAGAGAACAAAGAATGCTCAGAGATAAGATATACTGTGTATGGGTGAGCTACAACATTGAGAAGTAATTAATGTATATCTGGGGGCTAAGAGAGAGAGAGTATACTCCTCGTAGGTTTAGATGGGGAAAGACAGTAACTAGCCATGCCCAGATGCAGAATGAATTACAGCAGAAATGTGAGAACCAGAGCTTCTTAAGGAGGAGGTAACAAGGATCAGGCTAGGAAGGTCTGACAAAGCAGACAATTTCATGGTGACAATTGAATATTTGGGAGAGAACATCCAAGAAATCCGTACCATAATATTCAGTCTCCACAGAAGACTGACATTATGTGCCAGTGTGTTGTGGGTGCATTCTTTTATGTTTTAAGTCATAACTGTGTTATAGCTAGGGGGAAAAGATATCCTGATACTCAAGAGCTGAGTAATACCACAAAGTAATATAACATGACAGCCATTATAAAATATATTTGTTTGGAGGGAAAATGCCAGGGCCCATCCCCAGAGATGGCCAGTTCCCAGAGAGATGCTAAGAGTTAGCAATGTAGAAAAGAGTCAGGCATGGCAGGTGGGAGAATCTTGTAGCATCGACTGACTGGCAGTTAGAACATTTCTTTTTTCATATAGGTTTCATTCTATGAGCATGAATATATTCATGCTGTTTCAAAATATAGAACATTTGTTATCCCCATCTTATATGCCATTTTATCCTCTGAGCATGTAGTAGAAAAAGGTTTGTAATTTGATCTGATACTAACTCTTCTTGCCTGTCAAATTATGTTTATCGTTTTAAGTTTACTTTCCTCTGATTATCTTGTTTCTGAGTAAGTACATGGGTAGATGTTTCAAGAATATCTTGGAGCCAGAGCCATGCATGGAGATCTCTGAAATCTTGAAATGAATCACAATCACCACGACACATGGGAGACCCTCAGGTATGGCCAGTTAAGAAGGGTAGTGTGTTCAGGACTTCCCTGGAGAATTTTTAAGTAGCTGTCTAGGGAAAGGGCATAAATTATTCCTTAGAAACTTTCCATCAATCCAATATTCCCAAGTTGTGTAAATATTAATGCTTCCCACCCCCAAGTATCCTGAAGCAGAGGTCAAGACCAAAAATGAAAGATGGCAAGAGAGTGATCATAGCACGTGGCTCAGCTTTGCTGAATCTTTATCGAGCAGCTGCACTGGCTTTACAAATTTTACTAGTATTATTAGATATGGCTATGCTAAACAACCTGGGAGGTTGCTGCCCCTGTTTCTGTTACAAGCAAAAAATGGAGCAAAAGGCAGGGTTTATAAAATATATTTTAGGGTGTGGATGTTACTCATGATAGAGATTTTAAAGTGGAGATTGATAGTATATTATGACCAAAATTTGAGGCTAGCTTAGGGATAGTTTAGAATTCATATTCTGAGCTTCAGCATTTATTTTGTACTGTGGGTGCTGCTTCTGGCTTTTAGAGCACTTAAAGTGTTCTGTGCTTGGATCCTAGTGGAATGAAGGTCCTCAGTTGAGGGGCCTGGTAACTAATATGTCATGATCGACTTACAATAACTAAATATGGAGCTGCTGTCAATAACTATGTGCTTTTATTATATGGACTGAATTATTGGTGCTACTTATTCAGTTCATTTACATGAAGGTATTCCTTTGTCCCCAGGTAACTGAAAGAGGATAGAAAAGGAACTGTTGAGAATATGTGTTTCACACTTCAACAAAAAAATCTTGAAAAAATTGGAGAAACTGAAGGAATGGCCATTTAGAGACTGACCCACCTGAGATCCAGCCCCTATACATACAGCCACCAAACTCAGTCACTATTGGCGATGCCAAGAGGTGCATGCTGATAGGAGTCTGATATAGCTGTCTCCTGAGAGGATTGGCAGGAGCATGATAAATACAGAGGCAGACTCTTGCAGTGACCCATTGAACTGAGAACAGTGTCCCCATAGGAGAAGTTAGAGAAAGGATTGAAGGAGTTGAAGGAGTTAGCAACCCCATAAGAACAACAATACCATCCAGCCAGAGCTCCCAGGGAATAAACCAACATCCAAAGAGTAGACATGGATAGCTCCTGCTGCATATGTACATATGCAGAGGATTGCCTTGTGGGACACCAGTGGGAGGAGAATTCCTTGGTCCACACTGCCAAGGCTTGACACCCAGTAGAAGGAAAGTTCAGGGTTGGCCATCATAAAGGGGTCAGTGGATAGATGAGGTTTAATGTAAATAAATAAAAAATCCAATAAAAAAGAAAAAAAAACATATTTCAGAAGAAACCATTTACATAGCCCAAAAATTTGCTGAAACTTTAATAACTATTCAAAACTGTAAAAATGTCTTGATAAGAAAAGATTAACATTAGAACTTAGGTAATATTTTTATTTAAATACATATTTATTTATTATATATAAGTTCACTGTAGCTGTCGTCAGACACACCAGAAGAGGACATCAGATCCCATTACAGATGGGTGGAAGCCACTATGTTGTTGCTGGAATTTGAACTTAGGACATCTGAAAGAGCAGTCAGTTCTCTTAACCACTGAGCCATCTCTCCAGACATTAGGTAAAGTTTTGCTAGTGACATATGGAAATAAACTTTTAGACACTAGTTGTTGTTGTTTTTTTAACTTACAGATCATAAAAAATGAGGGTGAGTTCTACAAATGTATAGAAATCCCATTGCATGTAAAAGTACAAGATATATTAACCCTGTAACAAGCTTTGTATATTCTGCAAAAATTTTATGACTCTATTCTACTGCATCTTTCTTATTCCAATCGGTGTGCTAGTATACTGTATAACCTGAACATGCTCCTAAGTCAACTATTTAACAAAGGTTCATGAAGACATTGAATTTGAGAAATGAGAAACAAGTTAATCAGAGCAAGAAGAAAACCTGTCAGTAGTAAACAGAAATAAGTCTTAAGCATGTTAATAATTAAGAAAAACTGACAAATTTGCTTTTATGAGACTCCATGTCATTAACATTAGACGTTCTGAGAACATAGTGTATCTGTTTTGCTGCTACTTATTAAAGAATTTGTGAGATGTCACTGAGGTTTGATAGAGCCCAATATTCAGAAATATTCATTAGAGGAATACAAAATTGTACCATATTAATGGGAAGAATCTTCTCATTCAGCAGTTGCTTGCATAGACCAGGTAATAGAGGTGATGAACAAATTTAGTAATTGAGGTATGGTTAGCAAAGATCATAAAATTATAATCATATTTTTGCTGCATTTTTACCAAAGAACAGCAAAAATCCCTTTTTTTAACTACTTCAACTAGGAAAGGACAGCATAATAAATGGTCAGAGGAATTTACTTTTTTAAAATCCATGGTGATTGCATGGTCATTATTTAATCACTGTACTGTAGATTTTAAATATGATCCTGGTAGACAACATGAATAGATGTAAAATTTGCATTTTATTTAATACTTAAATATTTAGTGCAACCTCATAGGAATATTGATCCTATTTATGAGAGGCCAAGAAGTCCCACAGATTATCTGACCTTATAAAACTTCCTTATAACATACATTCTCATGTAAACTTTTACTGTCTTCTTTAATGTTTTTTGCAACAACTTCATTATATTCTCTATGCACATTTTAGTAAAATTTTTTTTCTGTATTATTGCCACTACAAGAACACAAGCACGGGTCTTACAAGAATTTAAAGATTGCTATCTTTGCCATGTTTATACCCCTTTAAACAAAAACTACTAAATTGTTCCTATAATTCATAATATTATTAATCTAAAGAAACAGAATCCATTATATGCTGTTTTTTCTGGACAAACTGTATTGCCTCTTAAGAAATTGTTGATAAATTTATTTTATGTAGGATTATTCTGATACATAGAAAATAAATTAAAATCAAAATTGTACCACTTTAAAAAAAAACTACTAACTTGGTGGATGTTATAATAACTTACTGGTGTTGAAGTATTGTCACAATGTTTAAATTGAAATATCTGTGGGCCTTGTCTCAGTGGTTTCCAGTTAATTTTCACCAGACAGTAATTTTCAATGGAGTCTGCAAAATATTGAATACATGTTCAGAGTATTGATCATATGGGAATGAGAAGAAGAGTATATATCAAAGAAGCAACATCCTAAGTACTTTATCAGTCAGTGATATCGGAGGTATTGAGTAGCAAACCTGATAAGATTATGACATAAATAGATCATAGAAGATGACCAAGGAAACATATTTCTTTCCTTGCATCCTTACAACCCAAACTTACATCATTATAATTGAGTGTTGATAGTGTGTGTGTGTGTGTGTGTGTGTGTGTGTGTGTGTGTGTCTGTGTCTGTGTGTCTGTGTGTCTGTGTGTCTGTGTCTGTGTGTCTGTATGCAGGAATACAAAGGGGTAGATGTATGAAGGGAATAGAAGGCCATGCTTTTTACATTTTGGTCAACTTAATGCAAACTAAATTCAACAGGGTAGAGACTAAAAGACTGACTTAATTAACAAACTGCCAATATCAGAGTATCATGAGGGCATGTCTCTGGAGAATTTCTTGATTGATGAATAATGTGGGAGAGACATTGCACTGTGGATAGTGCTTTGCTTTTAAAGGTCATTATGGGTTTTATGAGAACACAATCCATTGGAATCATGGCATGGTCTCTACTTGAGTTCTTGCCACCGTGAGGAGTTGAAGTTCCAATGGAGTCATATTGTAAATAAGACACTAATGAATATGCAATTCTTCATGGATGGGTGTGATATCATAAATAATTCAAATGTTGTATTTCATATTTTCCTGTTGATATTATCATGAGATGACAGTTAATAAAAAATAGCTAAATGTATGTCCTCTAGAAAGTTGCCAGAAGAAGAGGAACATTCAAGGGAAATTGAACTTTCCTTAAGGTTGCTATACCCGTATAAATTGATGTCACCACAATATAAAATTGAAGTATACATCATGTTTTCCATATGTGTAGTGTAATGTGAGATGCTAACAATTAAATATCTGGTGACAGATATTATTCAAGAGAAAGTTCATGTAGCAGTACATTCAGGACTTCTGGGAAGTTGAAGTGCATACAGGGCATTCCAGCATACATTGTCTGACTGATTGGATATGGTTAATATTTTTATAGATGCAATTAGCCTCCTCATGCCCTCTTAGGAAAATTTTAGCAAGCCTTTGCAACATGTACACATAGCATATATTTAAATATATTGGAAAGTGTAACGATAGTTGCAATACCAGACCATTGTTTATTTGAGATGAGGACAATGTTTTCATTGCTGAGGAGTAAAATAGCAAGTCAGAATATCTACTATATACTACAACTTTGCAACTATGTTAGGCCTAAGTTCAGCATGCATATAGCTTGGTTTCTGCCATCATCTTGATTGTTTTTCAATTATTTCTCACTTTATATTATATTCTATTTTTACTTCCCAAATGTGGCCTCAATCTCCCAGTCCCCCCTTGCAGGGTTGCACCACCACCCCTACCACCACTTCATATTTGAGAAGATACACCTTCTGGGTATCTATCCACCCTGATGGAATCACTTCACTACAGGATTAGGTGCATCATCTCCCACTGAGGACAGACAAGGCATCCTGCTGTCAAATATGTGCTGTGGACCTCAAACCAGCTGACAAATACTCTTGGGTTGATGGCTTAGTCTCTGGGAACTCCCAGGAGTCCAGGTAAACTGATACCCTTGTTCTTCCTACTACTTTATGTCCTTTAATTTTCCCCCTAATTTTCCTACTTGGATCCCAAACTCTTCCGAATGCTTGGCCATGAGTATTTGCAACATCTCAATCAGCGAGTGGTAAAGCTTCTCAGAGCATAGCTCTGCAAGGCTCCTGTCTGCAACCACAATATAGCTTCAGTAATAGGGTCAGTGATTGCTGCCTGCCCACAGGATTGACTTCAAGTAGGTCTGGTCACTGATTGGACATTACTTCAGTCTTGGCTCCATTTTTGTCCCTGCATTTCTTTTAAAAAGCAGCAATTTGGGGATGGAAGTTTTGTAGATGGATTTATGTCCTCTTTCCCAACTGGTGGTCCATCTAACTATTGGACCTTATCTCCACTCAGATTCCTTATCTCCACTGTTGAACATTTCACCTCAGGATACCAGGCTGAGTTCTGAGACCCCCCATTCCAGGTCTCTGGGAATTTCTACAGGTTCCCTCCACCCTCAAATATCAACAGCTGCATATTTCTATTTATTCTCCTGGCCTTCCGGACCCATCTCATGGCTCCCTCGATATGTGATCCTGCCCCATTTTCCAGTTTCCCCCTCTTCCACCCATATTTCTTTCTTTTTATTCCTCTCGTGATTATTTTGTTCCCCATTATAAGTGGATTTTACGCATCTTCACATGGGCCTTCTAGCTAATCGTATGTCCCTACAGTTAATTTGCCATCTCACACTTTTAACCCCATCACTTTTGTTAATGTAAAAGTTTTTGCACAATAGAAGCATGCAACATATTGTATCTCCAGGTTGTTTACTAATTTACATTTCTGCTTAGCTGAATGCCTGTTATATTTGTGTAGTCCACATCAAGGATGCCAAGATATGCATTTTACTATTATTAAAAATATTTACTTTTTCTTGTATTATTTGGGGAAACATCTACTTGTGTACCTTGTTGCTTTTAGGGAAGTCATTCCTCTGTAAATGTATACTCGAATTTTGCATGCTCTGTATGATAAGCACTAGTTGCATGATTTGAAATAATATCACTCCATTACCTGAGACGTCTTTCTACAGGCTATGATTTTTTCACTTTCTTTTCTTAATTGCTGATGTTTTTTGTCTTTTTTTTAATGACGTTCACTAGTGTTTAGAAATGGGAGAATGGGGGAAATTTTGTGACTCAAAAAGAATATTATGAATATACCAGTTGAAATGTGTTCTCTCTCTCTCTCTCTCTCTCTCTCTCTCTCTCTCTCTCTCTCTCTCTCTCTCTTTTTGGATCATTTCACCAGAGTGGATGCAGGATAATATCACCTATATGAGGGCTTTCATCCATCAGTTTGGTTACCACTGGAAAATACTACTCTAACAAACATACTCCTTATGTTTATGGATCATATTACCTGATGGAATATGTATCTTTTTTTTCTTTGTTTTCTTCTAAGTTTCAGGGCTTGATCTAATCTGAATGACAAGAAAATGAAAGGGTAGACTCATGTACATTAAAGTGAGTTTGAGTGGACTCTGCTTGCACTGACAGAGAAGACTGTCTTTTCTGGGAACTTTAGTATACTTATTTTGCACATCTGGACCAATAAAACTGTTTATTGTATATACAGTTTATGTGAAGCAGGATTAAGATACAAGGAATCATAAAAATAGTGATATAATCTAAGGCTTTGTCAGTATTGCAGCATAACTCAACTGTAGATATCCAATGAGGTGAAACCTGTGGCTGAGAGTTTCTACACATACTGTCAACACTTCCGTGGAAGTTGCAATACCACTGAGCTCCACCTGGGGAAAGATTTATAAATACTGTGAATCTTGGATTCTTTTGCATTGCCGTGATCAAAATGAAAAGAAACCCACTTGTATTATTTCATAATCACATCACAGGTTTTTAATTTACTTTTTTATTACTTGCATGGTAAGATAAGCATCAATTTTCATACATACATATATTAACATGGTATTGAAGGCTGTAAGTCTTTATCAGCTGTCATTCAATACTGGTGAATATTAATTCTATATTATTTAATTTCTGATTTAAATGCAATATATTATTTTGTGTATACAAACAGTTAATTAAACCATAAATAAATGCTTAATTCTAACACTTTGAGAGGCTACCAGTCTTGAGTAAGTCCCCAGATCTTAACACAAGTAAGTTATTGATGCTTCCATTAAAGCCTTAAAGCTCAATATGTGTACAGCACCACCTGTGCTAATAAAAACAAAAAGTTGTAATCCACCAAAGTCCATAGTTCTAGGGAAATCTCTAAGTATACTAACTGATTTTTTGGGGGGTTGTCTGGTTTTTTTTGTTTTGTTTTGTTTTATTTTTTCTTTATGTTTTGGTTTTTCTGCTTTTGTAATTCTGGCTAACTATTCTTGTTACACTAAGAATGTCAACCCAAGTTATAGGTTTTGTGCTAAAAAGCTCATCCTGAGAAAAAAATCCAGAACATAAAATACAGTCACTGACTGGTTCATAAAAAACATTCTATTGGCTTAAACTTGTGTTTAAGTAGACTTACTTTTCTTATAGATACCCCACAACACCTCCAAACTTTATAATACTATATTCCACTAGTACTATTCTTGACAGGTTTTTTTTAATATTTATTTGATTTAACCCTGGCTTATACTTAGATCTTCAAGTGCATAATGGCAAATATATGAACTGAGACTTCCCTATAATCACATTTGATTTTTCTTACATTTTCTTCATACACATATAAAGTCATAAATTTCTGCCATTATTAACTGACTAGTTTCATTTCCAAAACCATCATATAAAATTGTCTGGAAATATAATTTAACATGCATGGTTATTGTAAAAAGCTTGCATTAATTATTTAAATATTTCATTTATTAACCAGGGAATTAATCCTGAATGTTCATGAATAGAACCTAAAGAACAATCACATGATCTTGGAAGGGGACCGTGTCCTGATGAATCTCAAGTCCAGAATTCCCCCTCAGCCATGATCTACATCTACCCTTTCTGACTGAAAGACTGTGAGTAATTGCCATGTGGCTCCTCAAAGCCACACCGTTCATTTGTTTTGCACAATAAAGGCATAATACATATATCAGTATACATTAGTTGGTATGATTTTGAGAACTAATCCATAAAAAATGATGGGTGACACTAGAGAAATATGAAAATCAGTAATGATTTCACAAGGAGTTTGAGAAGAGTTTCTTCTGCAATTAGTATGAACATATACACTGTATAACTTGGGGCTCTCTGTAGGAACCTTAAGCTGCTAGATGGCAGCCTGAGAAAATTGGTTGAATTGTGTCTATAGCAAAGTAGTATATAAATACTCCTGTACAGTTCATGTTTTCTCTTCCTTTCATATGATGTTTTGTACTATTCAAAATTTGATAAATATATACACCTTGTTTTGTGTATCATGATGATAACAACCCAACTACTCCATCTAAATCTTTTTTTTAATATTTAGGTAAAACCTGTGTTTCACAAATGCTATGCCACCATAATTTTTTAATTAATTAATACATTTGTTTTCATCTCAAAACTGGATATTTCACTATCCAGTTACCCTGCCATAAGACACCTATCCTGCAACTTCCCTCTTCTCCCTTCCCTTTACCTCTATCAGGGTGATCCCCCACCCAGCCACCCTCTCCCAGCCCAACCCTCAGGCATCCCCATATGCTGAGTCATCAAACTTCAACCGAACCAAGGACCCCTCTTCCATTGATGTCATACAAGTCTGTTCTCTGCTATCTTAGTTTCTGGAGCCATTAACCCCTCCCTCTACATTCTTTGATTGGTGGTTTATTCTTTTGGAGTACTTGGTGGTTCATCCAGCTTATGTTCCTCCAATGGAATTTCAATATCTCATATCTCCTCCAGTTTTTCAGCCAGGTGTCACACCAGGATCCCTGAGCTCAGTCTGATGGGTGGCTCTAAGCATCCACATCTGTATTTGTCCTCCCAAGGAGGAGCCATACCAGGTTCTTGTCAGCAAGCAACTCTTGGAAACAGTTGTCACAATGTAATGTTTCGTGTCTGCAGACTAAATAGATCCCCAGGTTGAATAGTCTTCAAATGGCCCATCCTTGAGTCTCTTTGCCATTTTTGTCCCCGTTCTTACTTTGAACAGGAATATTTCTGGATTAAAAACTTTGAGATGGGTGTGTGGCTTTAACACATGACCAGAGGCCATGCCTATTACTGGAGGTGATGTCTACAGGTTCTATCTTCGCTTCTCTTCTAAAATTATCCCCATGGACTCATGGGATCCTCTCATTTCCTTGGCATCTGGGACCCTCCAGTGAGTATTCCCAGTTCCTAATAACCACCACCATGCTACACATTTTTATTCAATTCCATGACCCTCTGTACCTCTCTCTTGTCCCCTCCAGTACCTGATATTGCCCCCCCTTTATTTCCTCCCAGGTCTGTCCTCCATCTATCTCCTATGATCATCATTATTTGCCCTTCAATGAAGGACTAAAACATCCACACCTTGGTCTTTCTTCCTCCTAAGCTCAATATGGTCTGTGGCTTATATCATGGACATTGTGAGTTTTTGAGCTAATACCCACTTTCCAGTGAGTGCAGACCATGTGTGTTCTTTTGTGCCTGGGTTACCTCACTCAGAATGATATTTGCCAGTCCCATCTACTTGCCTGCAAATTTCACGTAGTCATTTCTTTTAATAGCTGATTAGTACTCCATAGTGTAAATGTGCCACATTGTCTGTATCCATTCTTCTGTTGTGGGACATCTGTATTATTTCAAGCTTCTGCTTATTATAAATAAGGTTGCTATAAGCATGATGTAGCAATTTTCCTTGTTATATATTTGGGTGACTTTTGGGTATATGCCCAGTAATTGTATATCTGGGTCGTCGGGTAGAACTATTTCCAATTTCCTGAGGAACTGACAGGCTGATTTCCAGAGTGGTTGAACCAGCCTGTAATCCGATCAGTAATGGAGGCGTGTTCCATTCCTTTCTTTCCACTTCATTGCCAGCATCTTCTGTCACCTGAGTTTTTGACCTTAGATATTCTGACTTACCAGAGGCCACTACTCTTTAATGAGTATATATGTGCCACTCCCTCCCAATCTGTTGTAAGGATACCATTCATATTATCTTTCTCAATATTCAAGCAAACATTTATTTGTTTATATGTTTTAAACTCATTGAGTTTAATTAGTGCTGTCATTATGCACATTGACTTTGAGTCATTCACTGATAATTGATAACCTACTGAAGTTGCCTACATCCCCATATGAATCTGATGCTCTCTCCCCTGCATTTACCCACGGCAAATATTTTCACATGTAACAGGGAATCTATGTACCCTCCTCTTCATTGGTTGAATTTTTTCCTAATTTGATTTTAATTATGTCCTGTTTAATGACTAATTTTGTTGTGTTTTCTGTTTAATAGCCATGTTCCAAAAAATGTTTTCTATAACTTTTAGTATTTTCCTGTTTGTATACCTTTCTCATATTTATGTTCCTATTTTTTATGTTCCTATTTTTTCTTGCTTTGTTCTATAATTTGATATAAATATTTCAGCAATGTTATAGTAATATATATTTTTTTTCAAGGAAATCGGAATTTATCTCTATGACATGGGGGGAATCCAAGTCTTTAAATTTGTTTATAGGAAAAAAAAAGATAAGGATAGGACACAGGGATTATAACTAAGAAAGAATAATATGAGAAATTTGAGAACCCAGATTTTTTTCAAACTATCTAACCAAAAGGTCAATTATCACAATTCTATACTTTGGACCCTTTCATCTCTAAGTAAAAACTGTGTTAACATAGCTTTCTTCAAAACTCCGATTTTATTCACTCTGAAATAATGAACAGTAATCCACATAACAGCTACCTCTATGGCACCTATTTCTGTAAACTGTCATCCAAAATTTTATGCCTATTGACAATTGGGGAGAACATTTTGATATGTACATAATTATCATGCCATTTCTGTACCCCTTTATGAGTGAGAGGTAAGATATCACTGTCTAGTAAAAGTGAAACTTCAATTCAATATATACTTCCAGTAATATAAAAGATAGTAGGAGGATTCTGATCTAATTAATCGTAAGGTTTGACTTGTGCATTGCTGTGTGATACACACACACACACACACACACACACACACACACACACACACATATATATATATATATATATATATATATATATATATATATATCATGTGCATAGAAATGGAACCTCAATAAACCATTAGCTTCCTAGGGTTGTTTGAAGTACCCATTAATAGAAGAATTTTATAGAGTGATTACAAGATAGAATAGAGGAAGGCTTACTGATCTATTGGAATTTAATTTTCAAAAGAGTTAACTTATATATAATTCCTGAGAAAAATGAAATGAAAGGAAGCCAAATTCTGTGGTAATGAAATTGTGGAAATCTCTAAAGAATTACAAGAAGTTCATAGAAAACACCCATGAAAAGTCAATTAAAAATTAAACCAATTCTACCTGATCTGGGCAATTATTCATTTCATTTTCATTATACTTTTCATTAATAAACACAAACTGCCCATTGGAATATACCTTCCCAAATAAGTTTAATATACTACCATGAGGCCATAAATTTAACTTTGAAACATGTGGTAATTTTACATATTATTGTCATATAAAGGGAAATTTTCAGAAGCAGTGGCCTATAGATGTGCCTTATCATGTTAGGGATCTATTTCAGGGAGAAATTGATAATAGTTCCAAGGATCATTAAGATAAAGTGATCTCTTGAACTCTGTGTAGACATTGTAAGGACTCTCTTTACAAGTATAGTAATCACTCCCCACCTCTGGAGAAATTAAACTGTGTAGACCTCTGTAGATGTAGGTTGAGAGGCGATGCTTAAAGGACAAAAGTAGTATGATGAATAGGATAGCAGCAGAAGCCAGATACATTAAGTAATTCATTGGTGGAATCAATTCAGACATTGAAGGAGAGGATCAGCAAATAATTCAAGAGGACATAAGTGCAAGGATTCTAGGAGAATGAGTGAAGATGATGCACACCCAACAATGTTAGTGCTCACATGCATTCTATTGTATCCAACATTAATATATGTGCCAATTACCAGCTTTGGCACTGCAGGGCAAACTGAGGAAGACTGCACGTGGCATTTTCAGGGTTTAGTGGTAAGAACAACATCTGAAGGATGTTGGTTCAGATACTGACAGGTGCTGAGGCCTATGGCAGCCAGTGATAAGAGAAGTGGTGGGGGACCAAACGCACACATAAATACACAGAAGATTGAAAAAAAAAAACAAGCTTCAGAAATTTCTTTTTTCTCTCAAACACTAATTAGACTGCTCTACACAATCTATTAGAAAGAAAATTACCTCACAGTCACCGGTTAAACATGTTTTAGAGACAGCCACAAGCAAACCATAATCTTCAAATACAGATTAAAATCTGTACAAAAAAGGATATTAGAACAGTATATTTATTACATGGTTCTTATATGAAACCCATATCAAATTCAGCAATTCTCATTTAACTTTATTTGTCAAGTCTCATTGTGACCACAAAGCAGTATTTTCATTAACTTATTAATAAAGAATAAGTAGCCCAATTTTGTAGTAGCAAGTTACTCCCTATGCTTGGTTGGCAACAATCTGTACTTACCTGGGAGCAGTTCATATATCTTACACCTCATTTTTGAAGTTCAGAATAGCTAAGCTGGCTATTCACCTTTCTCTGATCTGATACATATAACAAAATTTAATAAAATTATTTGTTCTTTATTATAAGCTTATTTTTCCTGGTACACTTAGAAAACCTGCTACCTCATCTGGAGATCACAAGATTAATGAATTCAGGTCCAATTCATAGTGTATGTTCCTTTGATAATTAGCTTGCAGCAAGACTACTCTTCTTGTCTCTAAAAATGCATGCTTTTGATGGACAAATGCTCACTGAACTCCTTTTTCTAATTCAAGCAGTTTTTACCATTATCTTATGAAAGGAAACACTTTTTGTTTTTTATTCTAACGTAAAACTTTCTATCAACTTGCTTAACTTCCTAACTTTGTACTTTCTACACAATAGTTTTATAGAATTACCCTAACTTCTGTTAATTTTAAGACAATTTCCTAAAGCTACATAAATCAATTCAAAAACTTCCATTAAATCATTAGTTCCTCTTGATAGTATTATTGCAAGCATTTTCATCTTCTTGTTCAACTGCAAGAAATTTGCCCTACAAGGTAGGATATCATGCAAGAAGTAATACCACCAACTTTTAAACAGTGAGGTTTTCCCAATGTCCACCCACACCACGTCAAATAAATGAATATGGCAGTGAGAAACATGAGACAGTACATGCATATCAAGAAGCAATCATGGAACAAAGTCTCTGAAGTTATGCTATTCCATAGCTCACCCTGTGCAGCTGAGCAGAATGTGAGACCATCCCCATGGAACTCACATGTACACTGTAGCTCTTCCTGCATAGTGCCTGCCATATGTGGATAAAACTATTGACATCAAATATACCCAAGCTCTAAAACACCTGGCTTATATTTGGTTTTATTTTCTCATTAGTTGTGAGTTTACTGAACCTTGCTTTGAACAGGTAACAATGAAATTTTGAAAGGTATCACCAAGTTTGTATCCTTTGTCATCCTACCATTAATTACAGGATGGTAGCTTGGGAATTTGCCTCATTATTATTCCCATCCTCTATATGAAGATCCTTTTCCCCCTATATACATAAGCCATAAATCTAATCTTTGAACATCTTAATAATTTGGACACTCATTTATAAGACATGCATTTGTACTCATATAAGTATTAAAAATTAGATCACAAAGCCTGCAAAGAACAGGGCTTGATGGAGAATTCTTGGGGGTGTGGTTTATTATTATATAAGGAGCAAGTGATACCTAACAAGGTGATTGAGAAACTGTATGATAGCTTTTGGTTATAAATATTTTTAAAAAAATCCACCAAGATAAAATCAGATATAAATGAGGGCTTAATAGTGTTAACTGTGACTTATGGTGCTAGGAGTGAACTATGTCCTTCATAATTGTTGATGCCATATTTTCTAAAGGTTTCTAAATCCATTAGGGGTATTGGCACATTTCTTGATTTTATTCTGAGACTGAATGAAATATATCATAAGGATGTTGCTTACATGGACTGTGGGATTTGAATAAATAAATGTAGGGCCAGTCTGAAATACTCTGTCCCTGGGAGCTACCTTGCATTATTTTCTTATGGAAAATAACTATTTAAATTATTTATTTTCTTAATATTTTATTTCCCTTTTTGACATTGAAATATAATTTCATCACCCCTACCTCCCTTCCATCCAAAATCTTCAGTATGACTCATTGGATTCTTTTGGTTTTTTCACTGGCTGTTGTAACATACATATGTGTTTATGCATATATACATGTCTACTTTATTTGTGTGTGTGTCTGCTTTGTGATTGTTATGCATATGTTATCACATTTGTGAAACTTTATTTGTGCAACTTTCGATATTCAAATAAAAGACAATCTCAAAGAAAGTTTCCTATTCCTGTGTCTTTTACAATATTTCTATTGTACATTCCTCAGAAGTCTCTGAACCTTAGATATTGGAGTTTTATTGTAGTTGTATGACAAGAAACTGCATTTTCTGTCATGGTCTGAACTATTGAAAGAAGTTTTGTTAATGAGATGTGATTAATTAATTATCACATCTGTTAATTGTGGGGATATGAACAAATATTTACAAATAAATTTAGGAATATTCTGATTTAGTAGCAATATATTTGTAGGCTCCTTTTTAAATCCATGACTTCACTAGCCTGGATGATTGGAAAAGTTTCTAAGCCAGGAATGCCTTCCTTCTTGTTAATTGATTCTAATTAGAGAATTATTGGTTACCAGAAAAGCATAAATACATCTACCAAAGTCTCACAGTTATTGCTTGTCATTGTGGTTCATAGGCATCACAACTTGAAAGGATTGTTGGTTGCTTCACTCTACTCAAATCTCGCATGGTGCTATCTGGCCACAAAGCTTTCTTTTTCCGAAAGGTTAGTTACATATGAAGGGCCTTGTATCTAAAGGACATGCTTTCTTCAGCAATAAGGACTTACCTTCTATTCTATACATGGGAGTTAACCAAGAGCTTTATCAGTAATATGTAATTTTTTGATTCTGTTGTTAAGCCAGGAGCTATAACTCAAAATGGAGCATGATACTGGAGTTTTTACTATGTGGCTATTAGTCGTTGCAAGGGAAATTGCCATGCCAGATTTAAAAAAAAAATGTAAACTATGTTTATTTACATTCTTACTCAAGTATTGTTAGTATTTTTAATAGATAACCTTATAAGGTTTTCAGATATCATTATTGGATCCCTTCCATATATCCTTTTTAGTCATGTTCCTCCCTATTCCCTAATTAAAATGTTCTTTTTCACAATTTTTTTTTCAAAAAGATCACTTGTAAACTTTGACTCTCCTCCATGAAACTACCATGACCCTTTAAACTTTCAACATTCCTATTGTTACTCTATGATATATACCCATTCTGAATATTTCAAGGAGGGGCCTATGAGAAAAAGCACATGTGATATCAATCTTTCTATGTATAGATTATCTACCTACCTCTTTTATTCATCTGATCACATATCTGTGATTTTGACAGAGTTTTCAATAGTGAAAATGCCATGACCTTGTGTTTGTGGACTAAGGTGTTCTGGCTACTTCAGATAACTTAGTCACAACTAAGACCTAGATGTAGCTCTACAAAAAGACATCACACTGCCTTTGTCCTTGTAAGTACACAACTCCTCACATGTGGCTCAGATACAGAATATCAATGATATTAAATCAACAATGCTGTGTCTACTTTCAGAAAAGAAAAGGCAGTCATCTATTGCTTGAACTAGTACTAAAATTATGGATTTCTTTTTATTCCATACAAGCTATATGGTAGGGACATCAAACTGTGATTATACCATCTGCACATTGTACATTCGTATACATTGTACAATGGTGCTTTGATACAGTTAGAGCCATATTGTGATGTGTGTTCCTTTGTGGTTTTATATTTTATAAGTTCACTGAGACGCCACACAATGTGTTTTGAGAGGGGATTTGGGAAAAGATATGTCATATTTATATTTAAACCATATTGTATAAATGTATAATATATTGTGAGCATCTCTAATTCGATGCACCTCTAAAATATTTAAAGATTTGGATTTTTTCTTTATTTATTGTTGGATTACATAATGTTCTGCAATGAAATTCAATCTCTCACTCTCTCTCTCTCTCTCTGTCTTTCTCTCTCTGTCTCCCTCTCTCCCTCTCTCACTCTCTCTCTCTCTCACATACACACATACACACACATGCACACACACACACACACACACACACACACACACACACACACTATTTACTCCTTTCAAATCACCATGTAAACTGGCCCACACTACTCTCTCCCAAAGATTAGTATTTATATAGTACTTAATTTTATCACTTGCTTTATAAAGTTTATAAAGTTTATAAAGTTTATAAAGTTTTGTGTACTTTTAAAATTTAACTCTTACCATCTCTTCAGTTGAAAGAGAGTTGGAGCTCTTAAAAAAGTAGATTTATGTAGGTGAGAGCTCTAACAGAACCTTAGTAAATATGACTTGTAATATATTGAGAGTCTATTGTGCTGCTTCTTCTATTACATGCTGGAACTAACAAGGGAACAGCACAAAGACATTTTCTTCCTGAGAATTCAATTCAGTATTCAGTAAAGTATAGTTGAAATTTAAGGAGAATCTTAGATGAAAGCATCAGAGATAGAGTGGGAGAAAATTAAATGGTCCTAAACAGTATGTTGCAGTAATGCCTTTGAATTATACTCAAGTGTTTATTTTTTTCAATTTAAAGTCAAAGTATTCAGGAATGGAAAATTAATGTACTTACCATGCAGATATAAATCTCTCAGTTTTATCTCTAGAATACAAAACTAAAATACATCAAATACAATCTTAGTACCAAGTTATTCTCTTGTGATTTCTTACAAGCATATATGAGAAAAGCTAATGGGGGTTTGTCCCTCCTGCAATAAACTATACTTCAGAAGTCTTTATCTAGCATGAATGAGAAATTCCATGTGCTCACTTAAAAGGAACCCTTAATCTAACTCCTCCTCTGGCAATCTGCAAATGCCACAGATACTCAATATGCAATTGTGGCTGGATACTCATTTGAGGATATTGTGCTTTTGCCTCCCTTTGTGGGAAGGTATAAACCATCAACAAGTACTTATGTGATGATCTTCTGTACAGGGCACATTAAATGTTCAAGTAGAAGTTGATTGGCTTGAAGACAGCTGGACAGGATGGTATATTTGTACATATGAACATGTAATGGATAGGAATGCCTGCCCAGGTCAATCACTAAATCAAGCCAAACAAAACACTATAAGGTTTGATAGAAAAGTCATGAGTAAAAACATCTACATGAAGAAATGATGATATTTAATTACTGATGGGAAATGACTTTTTTTTTCAGGAATGTTGCCATTGCGAGGCTACTCACGTTCTAGAATGTAGTACTACACTTATACAAACATTACTAGCAGTAAAGTGATTTCAATGTGTTTTTAAATAAATAGAGCTTGCATGATATTTTGATCAATAAAGATGTGGAATAGTGAATAAATTTTAAGACTGTGAAGGGGGAAGATTTGATCTAAACACATATTGTGTGTGTGGGGGGTGTGGATGTGGGTGTGGGTGGGTGTGTTTTAAATACAATAAAACTTGCTTCTGTCTGACCTTTAGAGATACATGCTCGTACACACACACACACACACACACACACACACACACACACACACACAGGAGAGAGAGGGAGAGAGAGAGAGAGAGAGAGAGAGAGAGAGAGAGAGACATGTACTTTCCACAAATGCATAAATGTACACAAAGACAGGAAAATTTTCCAAAATATATATAATTGAATTTACTTTGAATATTTTTCTAAAATAAATATATTTTATTACTAATTTAACAATTAGAATAGTGTATAATTCTTGTTATTAATTAAGTATGATGATTGAACTGTCCTAGAACCAGATATTCCTTTACAGAATCCAGCAGATCCTTTTTAGAGCATTCTAACTTGTAGATAGGTGATCCATATATAAATACGTACATAGATAGATACATAGGTATTTACATAGATATATACACAGCTATATAAATAAATACATAGATATATAAATACACAGCTATAGAAATATATAGATACATAGATACATTTGATTCAGTTTGTTCATTCATGCATATAATGACAGCACTTAAGAATGTGGCAGAAAAACAAAGACCAGCCAGAATTTCAAATTCTTTTAATCCCAATAAGAAAGCCCAAAACATAAATGCAGGCTTTCTTATAGGTCATCTTAGTGAAGACTACCAATTGATACTGGTTTCAACCCTAAGACAAAATTGGCTGATTTTCTTTTAGTCAATTGGAGGCAGAATGTTGAGAAAAATTCATTCCTATTTGTTTTGTTTTTGGTTTTGTTTATTTTTTACTGTCTTCTTTTATACTTTTTCTTATGTAAAAACAAGATAATGTTTTTAGCACTATTTTGTAAGCATTATTTTGGCAACTTGGGGTTCTTTCTAATTATATATAAATCATATTTTTCTGAAATGAGTCTCCAAATCTCAAAACTATTAAAAAGTTAGCATTATATTATTATTGTAGCATACATTTTCATACAGAACATAGGAAGGCAGATGATAAAAGTCTCTGAACTAACATTTTAGAATAAAAAGTTAGATTCTGGAAAGAATTCAGTTGAAACATTAAAAATCCCTGTTCAATTCTCTAACCAAGAATCAGGTGGTCACAGAAATTCACAAACAGTGAGATGATAAAGTCAAATAAGCAAAGCAAAATGATTAATATGGTATCTAATATTAACAAATGTATCCTCAAGAGATACATGGGTAAAGTATAGAAATTACAAAATATTAACTTGTATATGCAAAATCTTCAGTCATTCTCTTTGAGCCATTCAATGTTTATACCGTAAAACTCATTCATGGGATAGTTATTAGTTTCTTCATACAAGATGAATATGGTAGGTCTGAATTAAACTGCTCCTATGTGCTCAGAGCTAATGAACCAGGAAATACCCCCTCCCACCCTATTGCAACTAGACCTCTGGAAGATTCTTTGTGTCTGTGGTGCTATGAGTTGAAACTGATTGTAGTTTTTGCTCTTCCCTTACCATTCATCACACCTAGATTTTTGCATGCTCTACCAGGGAAACCCTCTCTACCCTTAGCAATCACTTTGCAGGAAATAAAGGTATCATACTTGTGGTGAAATGATTTCCCACCGCTGGCTCAGGATTGTTCTTCTACAGCAGTATTTTATACTGGAGGTGGTAAGCAAATTATCTTACAACATTCTGCAAGACTAAGTAGATGTCTCAATAATGAGGTGTTTACCATGGAAGACATCAGCTGTTATTAGACCACTGAAATCTTCAAAGTACATATTTGCTCATAGACATGTAACATCTTAGCTGTCAAATAATACTAGCAAAATGTTGAGTTCTAGTTTTTGTATTAGATTCTGGTTCATAAAATAAGCTGACTCCTAAAGTTTGATAGTATGTATATCTCCATTGCTGAAGAGATTGTGCACTTCAGAAACAAGTTGTCCAGAGGTCCTTGAGACACAACTGACTTGACTGCCTACTCCCCAAAAATTAGTTATCATTTTGCCAGAAGACACCATGCAGGCTTCCAAACAAGGAACCAACTGTGATGTCTATGGACCATATCAATTACCATCATTGCATAATATCCTCAGGGTACAGTAGTTTCATGCATACTCAAGAAGAAATAAGAGATGGGTGTATGGGAGGTCTTGAGAAAAGGAAAGTGAGGAAAATGTCATGATTGTATTATAATCTAAAAGTCATAAATGAAAACTAATGGTGGTGTTTAATTGAAGAAAATAATTAATACTGATACTGACCTCCATAGTTTGGTGTACCTAAGTTTTCATTATGGAAAAGTACAATTTCATTTCCATAACCATGTACTATATCCACAACTCTTCATTAATATTACTTTTTCATAAATTTTGAAACTTCAATGAATGTTCAAGTTTTCCATTTTATTCTTGTTCTTGCAGATATTGCATCATTGTAAGCAGTTTGCAATTCTTTAGAATTTTTAGATTACCTTCATGCTTAAACAAAAGAAGATTTCATATCTGGGATTGGAATATCATAGTGGAAATATTTTTAATCATGTACTATACCTTTTAAATTCTATTCAATGAATTATATTTAAATTTGTATATGAGTTTTATTAATCTTAGATGTGTTTATAATTTTAAGTATGTCAATATTACATTATGTCCCAGTTCTCTTTAAAAGTAAGTCATCTATTTCTGATACAGAGTCTGAGTTAAATGCACAGGGTGGTCTCAAATCCACAAATTATTTCTTGCAAACTTTCTGTGCAGAGAATAATACAGTTCTAGATTAACACATTCAACTCATGGTATTATATTAAATGAAAATTTTATACATACTCTTGTATTTTTATTCATATATATGCACACATATGTGTGTGTTTATATACACGTATGTACTAAATATAATCATGCAAATACAAAATAATGATTTTCTATATATTTTCATTAAATTATTTATTCATTCACCTCTTGTATCCACATAAAACTAATATACAGAAATGTCTATTCAGGTTATTTTCCAATTGTTGCTCATAGAATTCCGATATTCTTGTTTTAATTTAAAATTTTAAATTTTTAAGGAATTCTGGTTCAAGTAATTATATAAATCATTTGAAAATATTTTAGTCGGTTAATTGAACACTTAATCGAGTATCTTTTTGCTTACATATGGCACATTTTGCAAGAAATGAACCCAAAGCATATGCATAAATGGCATATTTACAATCTGAGCTGAAACTATGGTTCTCTGCCAAAACAAATCTCCATTTGTGAACATTGGAATGGTGAGAAATGTGGATGTGGTTGTTTACCATCAACAGAATTCGAGTAGCAGAATAGAAAGTGATAAAAACATATGGGAACATTTTATAAAATAATCCTTAAATACTTTAAACAATAGCAATTTTCCAGCCACATTTACTGATGTATTTACTAATGATTCTTATTAATTACAGTACAGTACAGGTATACTATACCACATTACTATGTAATGACACATGTTCCTGCAAATCACAGTTTTTCTTTTCTTTTTCTTGGATATTTTATATATTTACATTTCAAGTGTTATCCCCTTGCTCCCCTCTCCTCATGCCCCTGCTTCTATGAGGATTCTTCCTCTCCCACCCAACAAATCCCACCTCAATGTCCTGGCATTACCCAAATTGTGAAAATGAGCCTTCACAGGACCAAGGGCTTTCCCTCCTATTGATGCTGGACAATGTCATCCTCTGATGCATAAATGGCTAAATTTCTGGTTCCCTTCAGTCCCTGGGAGCTCAGGTGGGGTCTGGTTGGTTGATACTATTATTCTTCACATGTTATTGCAAAGGCCTTCAGCTCCTTCAGTCTTTTTTTCTAACTTCTCCATTGGGGTCCCCTTGATCAGTCCAATGGTTATCTGCAAGCATCCTCATTTGTACAAGTTGGGTTCTGGAAGAGTCTCTCAGGGGACACTCATATCTGGCTTTAGATCTGTACCTGATGTGTAATAGGATTATTTGATTCTCTGGAGTCTAGCTTCTTCGGTTCCTTGTATATGTCAGATAGTAGCCCTCTATCAGATTTAGGATTGGTAAAGACCTTTTACCAATCTGTTGGTTGTTGTTTTGTCCTATTGACAGTGGTCTTTGACTTATAGAAGTTTTCCAATTTTTTGAGGTCCCATTTGCCAATTCTTGATCTTAGAGCATAAGTCATTGGTTCTCTGTTCATGAAATTACACCTTGTGCCTATGTGTTCAAGGATCTTCCCTACATTCTATTCTATTAGTTTGTGTATATATGGTTTTATATGGAGGTCTTTGATCCACTTGGACTTGAGCTTTGTTCAAGGAGATAAGACTGGGCCAATTTGCATTCTTCTACATGCTGAACTACAGCTGAAACAGTACCATTTGTTGAAAATGCTATCTTTTCCCCCCACTGGATGCTTTTAGCCCCTTTGTCAAATATCAAGATGTTTGGGTTCATTTCTGGGTCTTCAATTCTATTCCATTGATCTACATACCTGTCTCAGTCCCAATACCACGCTGTTTTTAATCTCTATTGTTCTGTAATACAGTTTGAGGTCATGGATGGTGATTGCCACAGAGATTCTTTTACCATTGAGAATAGTTTTCCTTATCCTAGGTTTTTTGCTTTTCCAAATGTTTTTGCTAATTGATCTTTATAATTGTATGAAAACTTGAGTTGGACTTTTGATTGGGATTACATTGAATCTGTAGATTGCTTTTGGCAAGATGGCCATTTTTACTATATTAATCCTGCCGATCCATGAGCATGGGAGATCCTTTTGTCTTCTGAGATTTTCGACTTCTTTCTTCAGACACTTGATGTTCTTATCACACAGATCTTTCACTTGCTTGGTTAGATCCACATCAAGGTATTTTATATCATTTGTGGTAAATCACAGCTTATCAACTAAAAAAGCTTTGCATATTACTAAGTAGATGTAATATAGGTAAGGACTGTGTGAGTTGAAATATCAAGGAAAGTTCTCTGTCTGGTTCTTATTTCAATACATGTATGGGAGATCAGAGGTCAACAGCACAGACACTTTACATTTCCAAATATCTCAGTCCAGTACTCAGTAAACTAAAACTGAGATTGATGAAAAAAATCACAGTACAGCATCAGAGCTGAGGCAGACCGTCTTTGAAGGGTTCCACAGATTGTGTAGCATTGTGGTCCTTGAGATATATTAGTTAATAATTCTTTTTAATTTTTTTAAATTATTTATTTTTACACTCCAGATTTTATTCCCTTCCTGGTCCACTGCCCACCACCCTGAGAGTCCCACATCCCAATGTCCTCCTCCCCAAACCACACACTCCTACTCCATCCCCTGTCTCCACAAGGATGTCTCCACCCCAGCGACCCCACCAGACCTCTAAACTTCTTATGGCCTCCAGTCTTTTGAGGGTTAGGTGCATCTTCTCTGACTGAACCTAGACCCAGGAGTCCTCTACTGTGTATGTGTTGGAGGTCTCATCTCAGCTGTTGTATGCTGCCTGGTTTGTGATCCACTGTCTAAGAGATCTCAGAGGTCCAGGTTAATTGAGAGTGCTAGTTCTCTTACAGGGTTTCCTTCTTCTTTAGCTTCCTCTATCTTTCTCTAATTCAATCAGAGAGATCAGCAGCTTCTGTATATTGGTTGGGTGCACATATCTGCATCTGATTCTTTAATCTGCTTGTTGGGTCTGTTGGAGAGAAGTCATAGTAGGTCCCTTTTTCTGAACAACCCATAACTTCAGTAATAGTGTCAGGCCTTGGAGCCTCCCCTTGAGCTGATTTCTACTTTGGGCCTGTTGCTGAACCTTCTTTTTCTAAGGTTCTTCTCCATTTTCTTCCCTGCATTTCTTTCAGACAGGAAGAATTATGGGTCAGAGCTTTAGTTATGTGATAGCAAACCTATCCCTCAATTGATGCCCTATCTTTCTGCTGGAGGTGGAATCAACAAGTTCTCTCTCCCCACTGTATGCCCTTTCATCTAGGGCCCCAATTGAGTTCTGAGAGTTCTGAGAGTATCTCACTTCCCAGGACTCTGGTACATTCCAGAGAGTCCACCCAACCACCTTCCTCCCGAGGTTGCTTGTTTCTACTATTTCTACTGGCATTTGGGGCTTCAGTCTATTTCCTACACTCAATACCAGAGCATGTTCCCCTCACCCCCAACCCCATCCGATTTTCCTCCACTGCCCTTCCCTCCTGCCCACCTTGTTGCTTTCCTCTTTCTCCAAAGTGGAACTGAGGCATCTTCATTTTGTGCCCTTCGGTTTATTGACCTTTTGGAGTTCTGAGGATTATATCTTAGGTATTCTGTACTTCTTTCTTGGCTAATATATACTTATTAGTGAAAACATACCATGCATGCCATTTTGGGTCTGAGTTATCTCACTCAGGATGACATTTCCTAGTTCTGCCCATTTGTCTGCAAAAATAAGGATGTCCTAGTTCTTTATAGATGAGTAGTATTTCATTGTGTAAATGAAACACATTTTTTGTATTGATTCTTCTGTCGTAGGACATCTGAGTTGTTTTCAGCTTCTGGCTATCACAAATAAGGACACTATGAACAAATTGGAACATGCACCCCTGTGTAATGGTGGGGCATCATTAGTGTTTATTTCAAAGATTGATATTTTTGGATCTTTATGTAGGTCTATTTTCAATTTTCTGAGGATACTTAATTTGATGTCCACGGTGGTTGAACCAGTTGGCAATTCCACCAGCAGTGGAATAGTGTTCCTCTTTCTCCACATCCTAACCAACGTGCGCTATAACCTGAGGTTTTGATCTTAGCCATTCTGACTAGTGTAAGGTGAAATCTCAGGGTCATTTTGATTTGAACATTTCTTTAGGTGCTTCTCAGTCATTTGAGATTTCTCTACTGTGAATTCTTGGTTTAGTTGTATACCATGTTTTTTGATTGTGTCATTTGGTTATTTTGTGTTCTATATATACTTTGGATATCAGCCCTCTGTCAGGTGTGGGTTTAGTAAAGATTTTCCCAATTTGTAGCATATTGTTTTGTCTTATTGACTATATCCTTTGCTTTACAGAAGCTTTACAGTTTCATGAGGTGCCATTATCAATTCTTGATCTTAGAGCATGAGCCATTGGAGTTCTGTTTATGAAATTTTTGCCAGGTCCAATGAATTCAAGGCACTTTCCTATTTTCTCTTCTATTCAATTCAGTGAATCTGGTTTTATGTTGAAGTCCTTGATCTACGTGGACTTGAGCTTTGTGCATGGTGACAAATACATTTCTGTTTTCATTTTTTATGTACAAGCATCCAGTTAGACCAGCACCATTTATTGAAGATGCTTTATTTTTTCCATTGTATATTTTTGGCTACTTTGTCAAAGATCAAGTGTCCATTAAGTGTGTGGCTTTATTTCTGGTATTTAATTCTACTCCATTGATTAACCTGTCTGTCTCTGTACCAATATCATGCAGCTTTTATCACTATTGCTCTTTGGTAGTGCTTGAGGTCAGGGATGGTGATTCTGCCAGCACTTCTTTTAATGTTTAAAATAGTTTCTGCTATTCTGGGTTTTTGTTTTGTTTTGTTTTGTTTTTGTTTTGTTTTGTTTTGTTTTGTTGTTGTTGTTGTTGTTGTTGTTGTTGTGCCTTTTCAGGTAAATTTGAGAAATTCACTTTCCATATCTTTGAAGAATTGTGTTGGATTTTAATGGGAATTGTATCAAATCTTCAGATTGCCTTTGGTTGGGTGGCCATCTTTTAGGTTAATTCTGTCAATCCATGAGCATGTGAGATCTCTCCATTTCCTGAGATCATCCTTGATTTCTTTCTTAAGAGGTTATCATAAAGATCTTTCACTTGTTTGGTTAGAGTTACCTCAAGATATTTTATATTCTCTGTGTGACTATTGTGAAGGGAATTATTTCCCTAATTTCATTCTCAGCCTGCATTTGCATAAAGGAAGACTACTGACTTATTTGAGTTAATTTTATATCAGGCCACGTTGCTGAAGTTGTTTATCAGCGGGAGAATTTCTCTTGTAGAATTTACTTTTGATTCACTTATGTATACTATCATATCATCATAAATAGTGATACCTTTAATTCTTCTTTGCCACTTTGTATCCCCTTGATCTCTTTTTGTTGTCTTATTGTTCTAGCTAGCACTTTGAGTACTATATTAAATAGATATGGGTAAAGTGGGCATCCTTTTCTTGTCCCAGATTTTAATGGGATTGTTTCAAGTATCTCTCCACTCAATTTGGTAGTGGCTGCTGGTTTGCAGTAAATTGCCTTTATTATGTTTAGGTATGAACCTTTGATTCCCGATCTCTCCAATACTTTTAACATGAAGGGGTCTTATATTTTGTCATATGGTTTTTCTTCATCTAAGAAAATGATCATGTGATTTTTTTTCTTTGAGTTTGTTTATAGGTAATGAATTTTTGTATCTTGGACCAACCTTGCATCCCTAGAATGAAGCCTACTTGATTGTGGAAAATGATGGTTTTGATGTGTTCTTGTGTTCAGTTTGTGGGAATATTATTGAGTATTTTTCCATTGATATTGATAAGTAAGATTAGTCTGACATTATTTTTTGGGGGTTAGGGTCTTTGTGTGGTTTAGGTATCAGAGTATTTGTAACTTCATAAAATGAATTAGGTTGTGTTCCTTCTGTTCCTATTGTTTGAAATATTTTGGGAAATATTGGTATCAGGTCTTCTTTGAAGGTCTTGATCATAAATACAGAGTTGAGCAGATGGCTCAGTTATCAAGATTATTATCTAACCTGTATGAGACCCTATTGTTAGTTTGTAATATACAGAAGAAAAGGATGGTAGTATGTGTTAGCAGTTTCAGTACTTGAGGATTAGCTGCAGAGAGATCTCTTCTTGCTGACTAGCTAGCCTAGATAGCATAGTGAATTCCAGTCCAGTGAAAAACTTTGCGGCCAATGAGTCAGAGTTATTGAACTTCTCCACTAAAACAGTACATGACAATGGAGTTACACACATGAGTTTGTAAGAGCTAAGAGTATGGAAAAATGTATGTATAAGACATGTAAGCCAAAATCACAGCATGGTTACAGATAGGCTTTATAAGTGCTAATTTGTGTTTGATGACTTAGTAAGATTGGTGGGATCCATGAACACACAGAAAGCACTGAATCAACTTACTGGTTATTTTTTAAAGTCACATGAAATTTGGATATAACAGTAAAAGTAGGTATAGGAGGAAAAATTCTCAACTAGAGAATGGAACATTTGAGTTTTTTAAAAACCATTGTATATGTAAAGAAATCCCAATAAAATTTAAAAAAAGGTTGAATGATACCTGAAACACTTCTGCTCTGTGTGTCGATTTGGCTGTATTTTCTAAAATAAATTTCTCATATATTTTCTTTCCTCAAGAGTAGCATAAGACACTCCATACTAATTAAATATATTGCTTTGACTGATTAATAAGCTCACTCTGTCTTAGATAGTACAAAACAAGCTTTATGGTTTGTTTGTCCTGATTTTTGTTTCTATGTCAGGGTGTCTGTGTGTCTGTTTGTCTGTCTCTATTTCTCTCTCTATCTCTGTGTCTGTCACTTTCTTTCTTTCTCTCTATCTCTCCCTTGGTGAGTGTGTGCGTGTGTGTGTGTGTATGTGTGTGTGTGTGTGTGTGTGTGTGTGTGTGTGTGTGTGTGTGTGTGTATGGGAAAGAGAGACAGAGACAGACGAGAGAGAGAGAGAGAGTGAGAGAGAGAGAGAGATCTCACATGTTTCACTGCATTTTTGCTTTAAATTTCTAAACTTCCCCTCTCTTCTGATTCGTCTTTAGTTCATTTATTTTCAGGCAAACACTCAGTGAATTGGGGGACCAAGGTAGATAATATAAGTCTCAATGCAGAGCTTTGCCAGTCAGGCTCCTGGCAGGGTTCCAGCTCTGACCCGTCTCTAGACTCTTATTGGGCTTAATTACAAGTTGCTAGGCAGAGAAAGAGGACTGCTCCTGAGACAGAGCCAATACGTGTCCAGCCAGAGGTTTGATACTTATTGTAGCACTAACACTCCATCTCTTTCTGCCAATTATTTCATTGCTAGAAATGGTTTTTTGACACTGAGTCATTGGTTCAACATTAAAAATCAATCCTTAGTGACTCAGACTGGCAGCTCTGATTCATCTTTTAAAAGGGCAATTCACCTTAGCCTTTAGTGTTGGACAGAAATAGGAGACCTGATGCTCCTTATTCAAATTTATATGTTACAGCATATTTATGAAATATTGCTGTTTCAGGGACATCTTTAAGCTGGTATTTTGAGACTTCCTGGAAGCTTAAACGATAGCATTTGCTGATTCTCTCTCTCTCTCTCTCTTCTTTACCCACCTGTTGTGACACAATCAATTCTAAGGAAAAAAAGAATAACATTAACACTCTCCATTTTTTATCCTGTTTCTGTCAATTTCTTAGTACTTTTAATGTACTCATTTCTACAGTTTATTCCCTCTACCTTTGAACTCTCTCAAGTCACATAACATAAGAAACTGACCAAGTGAAAAAAACTGACCTGCTATATATATATATATATATATAGAGAGAGAGAGAGAGAGAGAGAGAGAGAGTTATTTTTGCTTTGAATATCTGACCACTGGTCAAGGTTTGTTGGTATAGTTTGGTAATATTCAATCAATGCAGTATGCCAAATATGCTAAATTATATTACCTTTTTTAAGCTCATTTGTTGCACTGCCATATACAATAGAAATGGCAAGAATCATGGAGCCACCACAACTACTTGACACAATTCCAACAAAGTTGAGTAGATTGCTACAATTGCTGTCCTTTTATCTCTAACTTTTAAGTACTTATGTGTGCATGTTGTATTTTTGGAGACGTTTTTAAATTAACATTATCTGTCGACTATTTGGAAGTCTTTCATATGCCCTGTAGACCATTGAACACACTTAGATAAATGAGGCTTTGATATAGCAATTTTTGTGCTATCTCTCCCTGACCTAACTCAAACAGTACAATTGATGCAGATCAAAGAGGGGCAAATTCTGACTGGCCAAAAGAATATGTTGTAGATTGAAGGTCTCATTTTATTTAGGCTCATAGGTCTCTAAAATGAAGTTTTAAGGTAGGGGAATATTCTGGACACACTTCTGAAGAAACAGAAGTCAATAAATAGAATAGATTGACTAAAAAAAATTTGCTACTTGACAAGATATATGATAAAATATGTAGAAGAATAAACTAGGTGTCAGTATTTCCTATGCAAATAATGATGGGTTCAGATGTTGTCTCTTTGTTTGGTGCGCTTTAAAACAGTAAATGACCCCAAACTTAAAGAAGACTATCATATGGTAAAACATGGCAGATGTTATGATAGTGTACTTAAGTATCCCCAAAAGTATCAACAGAGAATATTAAGCCTAATAAACAACTTCAGCAAAGTGGGTGGATATAAAATTAACTCAAACAAATCTGTAGCCTTCCTCTACTCAAAGGACAAACAAGCTGAGAAAGAAATTAGGGGAAGTATACAAATAATATAAAATAAACTTGGTGTGACTTAACCAAGCAAGTGAAAGATAAGTATGACAATAATTGCAATTCACTGAAGAAAGAAATTGAAGATCTCAGAAGATGGAAAGATCTCTCATGCTCATGGTTTTGTGAGATTAATATAGTAAAAATGGGGGTTGGGGATTTAGCTCAATGGTAGAGTGCTTGCCTAGCAAGCACAAGGCCCTGGGTTTAGTACCCAGCTACGAAAAAAAGAAAAAAATATATAGTAAAAATGTCCAGCTTGCCTCAAACATATGGGTACTGGGGAACATTTCCTGAACAGAAGACCAATGGCTTTATGCTCTCAGATCAAGAATTGACAAATGAGACCTCATAAAATTGCAAAATTTATGTACAGCAAAGGACACTGCCATTAGGAGAAAATGGCAACCAGTAGACTGGGCAAAGATATTTTCCAATCCTACATACAATAGAGGGCTAAAATCCAAAAAATACAAAGAACGCAAGAAGTTATACTCCAGAGAGCCAAATAACCCTATTAAAAAGTGGGCACAGAGAGAAACATAATACTCAGCTGAGGAATAGCAAATAGCTGAGAAGTACCTAGAAAATGTTTAATATCCTTAGTCATAAGGCAAATGCAAATCAAACACTGAGATTCCACCTCACATCAGTCAGGATAACTTAAATCAAAATCTCACGTGACAACAGATGCTGACAAGGCTATGGAGAAAGAGGAAGACTCCTCCATTGTTGGTGGGATTGCAAACTGGTACAATAACTCTGGAAATCAGTATGTAGCTTCCACAGAAAATTGGACTTAGTACTACCTGAGGGCCTAGCTATACCACTCCAGGACACACACCCAAACCATGCTCTAACATACAACAAAGACACATGTTTCACTATGTTCATAGCAACCTTATGTATAATAACCAGAAACTGGTAAAAAAAAAAAAAAAAAACAGATATCCTTCAACAGAGGAATAGATACAGAAAATGTTGTACATTTACACAATGGAGTACTACTCAACTGTTTAAACGATGATTTCATAAATTCATAGGCCAGTGGATGGAACTAGAATATATTGATCTGAGTGAGGTATCCGAATCACAAACACACACACACACACACACACACACACACACACACACACACACACACAATGTGAACTCACAGATAAGTGGGTAATAGCCCAAAAGCTCAGATTCCTCAGATACAATCCACAGACCACATGAAGCTCAAGAAGAAGAACGACCAAAGTGCAGATACTGCAGTCCTTCTTAGAAAGGGGAAAAATAAACATAAGAACAGATATTGAGACAAAGTTTGGAGCAGAGACTGAAGTAATTGCCATTCAGAGCCTACCCCACCTGGGGATCCAGCCCATATACATACAGCCACCAAACTCACAAAATATATTTGATGCCAAGAAGTGCATGCTGACAGCATCCTGATATAGCTGTCTCCTGAGACACTGTGACAGAGTATGACAAATAGAGAGGCAGACTCGTAGCCAAACATTGAACTGAGAATAGGTCCCCATTGAGGATGGGGAGGGGAACACCCATAGAGAAGAGGAGGGGGAGGGGTTAGGGGAATGTTGGCCCCGAAACCGGGAAAGGGAATAACAATCGAAATGTAAATAAGAAATACTCAAGTTAATAAAGATAAAAAAAGAAAAAAAACAGAAAAAAAAGAAGAGTTAGAGAAAGGATGAAGGAACTGAAGGATTTTGTAACCCCTAAGAACAACATTACCAACCAACCAGAGCTTCCATGGATTAACCACCATCCAAAGAGTACACATGGACAGACCCATGGCTGCAGCTGCTTACATAGCAGGGAATGGCCTTGTTGGGCAACAATGGGAGGAAAAGGCCTTGGTCCTGCCAAGGCTGGACACCATCCCCCCAGTGTCAGGGGATGTCAGGGCATGGAAGCACAAATGGGTGGTTGGTTTGGTGGGGGGACACCCACAGAGAAGATGTGCATAGGGGGTTTATGGACAGGAAACTGAAAAAGGGGATAACATTTGAAATGTAAATAAAAATATCCAATAAAAATAAATAAATAAATAAATAAATAAATAAATAAATAAATAAATAAATAAATAAATAAATGTTTAAAAAGAACTCAAGTAGTTAGACACCAAAAATTCCAACAACCCAATTAAAATATGTAGCACAAACTACGTGGAGAATTTTCAACACAATAAACTTTAATGCTCAAGAATGTCTTGGAGAAATGGTTGAAGCCATTAGCATTCAGGGAAATGCAAATCAAAACAACTGAGATTCTATCTACAATGGTCAAGTGATCAAGTAATGGTCAAGTGTTTCTTGTGAACCCAACCATATCCCTGCAGGGCCAGTGTACAAAGGTACAGAGTCAATGGATGCAAGCTCTGGGAGCCAGGAAAGTGGCAAAAGTAGACATATTTATTGGAGGAAATGGACAAATCTTTATATCCCTCTCCCAGAATCTCATGTTACCAGATGTGGCACTGTCTCTTTCTCACCGCCTCATTTCATAACCTGATCCAGCATCAGTGTTCTCTAGTCATGCCAGAAGATTCTAGATGGTTTGGGGAGGAAGTATCAGCAGAGAATGCACCATCAGTTCAGACAGGCCTGCTTGGCTAAGTTCCTCCTACATGATAGCACATGCTGAAAAGGATGTGAAGTAAGGGATCAATTTTTAACATTATTTAATAACATCGATTGTTTTCAAAGTAGTAGGGCCTTGTGAAATCTTAAAAATACCCATCCCTATGTTCTCTTATTTTGCCATTTCCAGCTGTTGGTAATAAGCCCCATATATCTTATCTTTGAAAGGTTGCGATGATTCTGACTTGCATTCTGGGTTCAACACCTCCACACAGTAAATAGTGGGAGTCAAATTTTGGCTTGAGCAATATTTTTCTCTGCCAAAATTTAGTTTCTGGTGTGACCCTCTCTGTGTTAATATGTAGATGGTACCCTCAAGCTGAGTAATAGAAGTCTATGTAGCCATCCTATGCTCCATGTCTTTAGAGATTTTGCATATTGTGAAGAATTTGGATTTGAAGATTGTAAAACATGGATATTATTTATTGACCTATTATAGCACAGAGATTAGTTGAAGCTTTTTTCCTTAATTAAACTTATTACACAAATATCTTCTTTTGATCACAAAAATGATGTTATAGGATTTCTAAGTATCACATTTGGCATAGTTTATATATGCCAGAGGAAGGGAAAAAGCAATGTGCTTACTGAACTAATGATCATACATCTTGAGGTATATATACTTTGGCTCGTATAGAGTTTACTAACATTTTTTACAGACCACAGTTTATGATTTATTTATTTAATTTGAATTAAGGTCTCACTATGTAGCCCCAAATAGCCTAGAACTCACTTGGTAGATCAGGTATGGGCCTCAAACTTCAAATATTCCCCTGCCTCTGTAGGGATTCCATTTTTATTGGATATTTTATTTATTTACATTTCAAGTGTTATCCCCTTTCCAGGTTTCCCCTCCACAAGCCCATTACCTCATCCTCCCTGCCCCTGATTCTATGCGGGTGCATACCAACAACCCAACCCCAACTCACAGCCCAGGAATTCCCCTACACTGGCGCATTGAGCTTTCACAGGACTGAGGGCCTCTCCTTCCATTGACAAGACTAGCCTCCTCTACATATGCAGCTGGAGCCATGAGTCTCTCCATGTTTACATTTTGGTGGGTGGTTTAGTCATTGGAAACTCTGGGGTTTCTAGTTGGTTGATATTGTGGTTCTTCCTAAGGAGTTGCAAACCCTATCAGCTCCTGCAGTCTTTCCCCTAATTTTCCATTGGGGTTCAAGTGTTCAGCCCAATGATTGTTGGTGAGCATCACATTTGTATATGTCAGGATCTGGCACAGCCTTTCAGGAGACAGCTATATCAGTCTCCTCTCAGCACACATTTCTTGGCATCAACAATAGTGCCCGGGATGTTGTCTGTATTTGGGATGGATGTCCAAGTGAGGCCATCTCTGGATGACCTTTCCTACAGTCTCTGCTCTACACTTTTTTGGACAGGAAAAATTCTGAGTTAAAAATTTGGAGGTGAGTGGGTGACCCCAACCCCCAATTGGGGTCTTGCTTGACTTCTGGGTATGGTTTCTACAGGTTCCCCCTCCCCTTTGTTGGGCATTTCAGCTAATCTCATCTCCTTTGCGTCCTACAATGCTCTTGCCTTCCTGGAATCTGGAACTTTCTGGTAGGTGCCCCAGTTACCCATCCCCCACTGTTACACATCTGTATTCAATTTCCTAAACCTCTGCATATCATCCCTGCCTACTCCCATACTTGAAACTGCCCAGTATTTTCTTCTCCCCATCTTTGTTCTCTCCCACCTTCAACTCCTGCTGAGACAAATGTATATTCTTTTGTTTTAGGATGATATGTCCTATAGATACCTGTTAAAGTTCATAACTTCTGTTAGTTTCACTATGTCTCTGCTTAGTTTCAGCTTCCATGATCTGTCCATTGATGAGAATGGGCACTGCATTCTCCCACCCTTATTGTGTGTGATGCAATGTATGATTTGAGCTTTAGGAAAGTTTCTTTTATGAGTGTGGGTGCCCTTGCATTTGGAGCAGAGATGTTCAGAATTGAGAGTTCATCTTGGTAGATTTCTCCTTTGTTGAGTATGAAGTGTCCTTTTTTTTTTTTTTTTTTTGATTACTTTTTGGTTACTCCAGATTGTTGCTTGAACTATTTGCTTGGAAAAAATGGTCCACTCTTTTAACTCTAAGGTAGTCTTTGTCATAGATATGCATTTCCTATATACAGGAAAATGCTGTGTCCTGTTTACACATCTTGTCTGTTAGTCTACATTTTTTATTAGGGAATTTAGTCCATTGACATTAAGAAATAATAAGTGCCAGTGATTATTTCTTCCTGTTAATTTTGTTGTTAGAGGTAGAATTATGTTTGTGTGGCTATCTCCTTTTGGGTTTATTGATAGAAGATTACTTTTGTGCTTTTTCTAGGGTGTAGTTCCACTCCTTGTATTGGAGTTTTCCATCTATTATCTTTTGAAGGGCTGGATTTGTGGAAGATATTGTGTAAATTTGTTTTATCATAAAATATCTTGATTTCTGCATCTATGATAATTTAGACTTTTGCTCGGTATATTAGCCTGGGCTGGCATTTGTGTTCTCTTAGGATCTGTATGACATTTGCCCAGGATCTTCTAGCTTTTATAGCCTCTGACGAGAAGTCTGGTGTAATTCTAATAGGTTTGTCTTTATATGCTATGTGACCTTTCCCTCTTACTGCTTTTAATATCCCCCTTTTTTTTTCCATTTGGTATTTTGACTACTATGTGACAAGAAAAATTTCTTCTCTGGTCGAATCTATATGGAATTCTTTAGGCTTCTGGTATGTTTATTGGCATCTCTTTCTTTAGGTGAGGAAAGTTTTCTTCTATAATTTTGTTGAAGATATTTACTGGTCTTTTGAGTTGCAAATCTTCACTCTTTTCTAAACCTACTGGGCTTAGGTTTGGTTTTCTCAGTGTCTCTTGGATTTCCTGTGTGTTTTGGGATAGCTTTTTGCATTGTGCATTTTCTTTACCATCGTGTCAATGCTTTTTATGGAATATTCTACACCCATGATTCTCTTTTCTCTTATCTTCTTTTGCTGATTCTTGCATCTATGACTCTTGATCTCTTTCCTAGTTTGTTCTTGTTATTGTTGTTGTTGTTGTTGGTGGTGGTGGTGGTGGTGGTGGTGGAGGTGGTGATGGTGGTGGTGGTGGTGGTGGTGGTGGTGGTGGTGGTGGTGGTGGTGGTTTGATTTGATTCCTTCAGGGTTGTCTATATTTGTGATTTCATTATTTTTTTCTATTTTTACTTTTAGATCCTGGAATGTTTTTGATCAATTCTTTCACCTGTTTGGTTGTGCTTACCTGTATTTTTCAAGGAATTTATGTACTTCCTCTTTAAGCACTTCTCGCTGTTTACATATGTTCTCCAGTATTACTTTAATGAAGTTATTTATGTCCTTCTTACAGTCATCTATCGTCATCATGAGATGTGGTTTTAAATCAGAATCTTATTTTTTCTATGTGTTTGAGTATCCAGAGCTTGCTGTGGTGGTACGACTTGCTTCTAATGATGTCAAGTAGCTTTGACATCTGTTGCTTAGGTTCTTGCATTTGTCTCTTGTCATCTGGTTATTTCCGGTGTTACTTGGTATTGCAGCCTCTAAAAGGAGTTGTCCCTCCTGTGAACCTGTAAGCCTGCTCTATTGGACATGAAAGCACACTTGGGAGACAAGCTCTGTCTGGTCAGGATGTGGGTAGAAAGAGCTGTGGTGCGGGGTGTTCTCTGGGTTGCAGATGAAAACCGAGGAATGATTTCAGTTAGGCATTGCATGCTTTGATTAAACAAAGAACAGAAAGTCTTCCACTGGGCACATCCTGTTGAACATGACAGCTGATTGATGTTTTGGATAATCTGAAGAGTTGGATAAGCTAATTATAAAGGCATGAGTTGAAAACAGTTCTTTATAGCATGGAGTGAACATAATAGAAGAGCAGCTTACCCTACACCTTATTATTTCTGAGTGAATATTGAAAAAAATTATTGTTTCCCAGTAGTATGTGTTATGGTTAATGACTAGGCAATAGGATTATTAGCTCTCCAAAATCATCAAAAAGAATCACCAGGTCCAAGAAGTCACTATCCTTCAACGCAATCACATACCATACTTTTTCTAATGTGTACTATTCTATTTCAAGTCATCCAATTGTGACAGAGTCCTGTGGTAGGCTAATATACTAGACAAATGTATTCCATGGCACTATATAAAGTTTGGGTTACAATGCACAATTGTATATATTTGAGAATCAATTTACTTGTAGCAGTGTATTCTCATACCTTAATGTGCATATGAAAGTCATAAACTGTAGGACACATGAAAAAGTCCCACTGCCTGGGTGGTGGCTGCTCCCACCTAAATGCAATTAAAGAATAAGTGTGATCACAAAGATGCAAAGGCAACTTCTGCATGAGAGCAAATTTGAAGCCTACTTCAAAGCTTAGATATTTGTGATGCAGACAGTGAAAACCACTCTGGAACTTGCTACTTGAAGGACACACTTAGTTTGGACCAATGGGACTTAGGTGGAGGTTATAAAGTGTCCTCCCTGAGAATTAATAAATAACCTTGCTGCCCCATTCTCACCTGCTCTCAGTCTATGCTTTTGATTCTGCACCTTCTCAAACAATGTCCTCAAGGAGGATTCTGGACAGGACAGAGGACTCAGGAAAAAAAAAAGAATAATTTATAGGATTTACTTTTTCTTCCTTCCTCTGGGTAGAACTTGGGATCAGTTTTTTCTCATCAGCCACTGTGGCAGGCACCTTTACTCACTGAATCATATTCTCTGCCCAGCGGACTAGTCAGTGACTGACCTGCAATATCACTGAGCTCTAGCAAGGGATGACTTGTGGGAGCTGCACTTCAGCCAGTTGTTATAAACTGCAACTTGATCAATGTTGCGGGATATTTGATCATACTGTCAAACTTGAGATTATGTTATTTACTGAAAAAAAAACAAAAAATCATCAGATCCTATTGCAAAATTCTATACTCAGCAAAACTGGAAAATCTGGATGAAATGGACAGTTTTCAAGATGGATACCTGTTGCCAATGTTAAATCAGGATCAGATAAAAGATCTAAACAATCCCATAAATCCTAAAGAAATAGAAGAAGGTATTAAAGATCTCCAAACAATAAAAAGCCCAGGACCAGATGTACCAGTATAGTGCAGAATTCTGTCAGAACTTCATAGAAGAACTAATACCAATGTTGTCCAAAATATTCCACAAAATAGAAACATAAAGAACATTATCCAATTCCTTCCATGAAGCCACAATTATGCTTATACCTAAAACCACACAAAGACCCAACAAGAAAAGAGAACTTCTAACCAATTTCCCTTATGCATGTCAAGGCAAAAATATTCAATAAAATTCTATCAAACCAAATCCAAAAACAGACCAAAACAGTCATCCATCATGATCAAGTAGTTTTCATCCCTGGGATCCATCAACATAACCAATACATAAACAAACTTAAAGAAAAAACAAAATACATGATCATCCCATTAGATGCTGAGAAACATTTGACAAAATCAACATCCCTTTATGTTAAAAGTCTTGGAAAGACCAAGAATGCAAGGTCTATACCCAAACATAGTAAAAGAAATATAGAGCAAACCAGTACCCAACATCAAACTAAATGGAGAGAAACTTGAAGCAATCCCACTAAAATCACACCCTAGTCAAACCTGCCCACTCTCTCCCTCCCTATTCAATAGAGTAAGCGAAGTCCTAGCCAGAGCAATCAGGAGTTCAAAGGGATACAAACTCAAAAGTAAGAAGTTAAAATATCATTACTTGCAGATGATATGATGGTATAATTAAGTGACCCCAAATATTCTACCCAAGAACTCCTAATCCTGATAAACAACTTCATCAAAGTTGATGGATATAAAATTAATGCAAACAAATCAGTAGCCTTCCTGTACTCAAAGGATAAATAGGCTGAGAAAGAAATAAGGTAAATGGCATGTCACAATAGTCACAAATAATATAAAATCCCTCGGTATGACTCTAAGCAAGCATGTGAAAGATCTGTATTACAAGAGTTTCAAGTCTCTGAAGAAAGAAATTGAAGAAGGTCTCAGAAGATGGAAAGAACACTCATGCTCATGGGTTGGCAGGGTTAATACTGTAAAAATGCCCATCTTGCCAAAAGCAATCTACAGATTGAATGCACTCTCCATGAAAATTCCAATTCAATTATTAATAGAGCTGGAAAAAGCAATTTGCAAATTCATTTGGAATAACAAAAAACTCAGGATAGTGAAAACTATCCTCAAAAAGAAATGAACTTCTGGGGTAATCACCATCCCTGAGCTCAAGGTGTATTTCAGAGAAATCGTGATAAAAACCGCATGGTATTGGTACAGAGACAGGCAGAGCAATGGAATAGAATTGAAGACCCAGAAATGAACCCACACACCTATGGTCTCTTGATGTTAGACAAAGTAGCTAAAATAATCCACTGGGGGGAAGCATTTTCAACAAATATTGCTCATTCAACTGGAGGTCAACATGTAGGAGAATGCATATAGATCCATTTTTATCACCTTGTAAAAAGCTCAAGTCCAAGTGGATCAAGGACCTCCACATAAAACCAGATACACTCAACCTAATAGATGAAAAAGCAGAGAAGAGCCTCAAACACATGGGCACTGGAGAAAATTTCCTCAGATGAGGAATATCAAATGGCAAAGAAGGTTCACTTCTTAAAATGACAAATAATAAGGATTATTTTTCAAATTTTCTCTAAATACTTGCAAGTCCTATGTAAATATTTATTACAAATAAGTATCCTTTAAGTCTTCATTGTATGTGTGTGTGTATGTGTGTGTGTGTGTGTGTGTGTGTGTGTGTGTGTGTGTGTGTGTGTGTGTGTGTGTGTTTGAAACTTGATTTAGTTTACCTCTGCTTGGGCATAGATACAAAGCAATGATAATCCCTGACCCTGAAGACCTATGCCATTTGCCTGAAACTTTTTAAAAAGAGTAGCTCAAATCAGAAGTCACTCTTTGAAAGTTATGTTTTTTGTTTCAGTGTAAGAATATTGGAATCTGCTGGGAAGGGCATGCTAACAAGTAGGACACTATTAAAATACTAAGAAAATATTCTAATGAATTGTGCATTAGTTATCTTCTATAAAGTTGTGCCCTGACAGAGTTACCAGATATTCAACAGGCTGCTATTCAGAATCCTGTACTGGTATTACCATCTTCAGTTGGTGCCACAAAATTCTACCCATATTTGGTTTTTGCCCTTCCATTGTTCCCATAGCAATAGCTGACTAAGCCTTCATTAACATACCCTCATTTTATGTCAGGAAGTATTACTGGTAGAGATGCACACAAGGCCTTGACTAGAAATGAGTGGTTTTTTAAAGCATGTGCAGTGCTATTTCGCTTATCCTGTGTATGTGATGGATATTTGCTTACCTAAATATACAAACCACTGCTACATATGAAGTACAGCTATTCCATGCCTTAATTTTCCAATTCTTTCACAGAGAAAGTGGCTCATATAAAACAAAGTTAGTAAAACTTAGTTTGAACCAAATGCTCAAATATTGGATCAGACTTTTAACTGGAGGTAGAGTGGCACATATGGAAATCTACTTCGTTGCAGCTACATTCCTTCATTTCCCTTTTCTTTTTATTTCTTTTGTTTTTAAACATGTTTGCCATGAAATCCTGTCAATCCATGTTGATATGCATTTAGCACTGCACTAAAACATACCCAAAGAGTAAGCTAGGACAAGATGTGGCAAACAAAAAGTCAAGGCAGAGGTGGGGCATTCATAAAAGTGTATCATTTCTGAGGTTAATATTGCCACACTTAATAGAATTTTGAGATGCAGTTAGCTTAACCAATGTTGGAAACCTCATGAAAACATAAAGACTTCAAGCCTGAGTGCCAAGGATGGTGTTAGCTAAAAGGCAGTTGTTGGAGATAATCAAATGCAGATTGGTACAAAGTTAAACAAAAGAAAACCTGTGGCCTTTTGTTCAATATTACACAGTTTAGACTTCTGTTCAACACAGACAGACTCAAAGATTTCTCTTAAGAGAGACTATGGGTTTGCTATACCCATGTTCATTAAAGCTGATGGTTTGAAAGCCACACTGGTCCTTTACAATCCCCATTACATTCCAAGTGACAGATTTGTAGACCCTTCCAAATCAATAGGGAAAACTTCACTATTGATTGGCCCTCCTTCCAATTTTCCATGTCAGAATAAAATACATGAGTGCTACATATGTAATATATAATAAGAAAAGCATTTTTCTTAAAAAGATATAATATATGTAAGTACACTATAATGGAATGAATAAAAAGTGCATTATTGGGCATTTAAAAATAGCAAAAATTTTGTTCATTTTAACACATATACAATAGCATACATCAAAAAATAGATTCTATATCAAAGCAATCATGTATACATTCTGTGCACTAAAATGTTGATTTGATATCTATTTCATTTTTATTTTACTTATTTTAGGATGGTGAATTCCTAATGTTGAAACTATTTTAAGTATAAAAGAGATTGAACAAATTGTTGAGTACTACAAGTAGTAAATTCTAATTCTTATTATGGAAAACCATTAAGCTTGCAAATATACTAGTTACTTCTTGTGACAAATTACCCTGACAAAGCGTCTCTAGGAAGAAAGTGTTTACTTCAGTGAACAATTCAAGAAGTCAGTCCATATTGGTGAGAAAACCACAGTAACCCTCGTGTCCTTTGGGAAGCTGGACATATTAACTCTTTAGGCACATTATATGTATATTTGAAAAGCAAAAACTGATGCTAAAACCCAGCAGGATTTCTCTATTTAATGCGTCTAGGAACACATTCTATTGAAATGTACTGCTCACAGTCATCTACATCACTTTATATAATATAGATACTTCCTCACAAGCAAATCTAGAGTTACTCCAATATAGATAAACCACTTATGCTTGTCCAAAAATTTGTAAACCTAGGTGATTCTAGATTATATCAGGTGTAAGAAAACAATTGAATATTTACCTTATTTTACACAGAGAGAAGTAGCAGTCTAAACTTACTTTTATTTTAGTATAACTTGAGACTGACATATACAGAGTAAATTTTTTTCATAGAACTTTAGAATAATCTTATTAGTTCCTATGTAAGCTACTAAAAATGCATAGATGCAGTTCTGTGAAGAGACATCCTGAAAAGACAATTCTTATAAGGAAATAGAAGACAAATGCTTGCACATCCTAGGGAAGGGAGCTATGTCAATGTGAAGCAGTGATTTTCTGATGGAATCATTTCTTCAATTACTCCCAAAATCATGTCATCAAACACTCTCCAACAGTTTGATTTTTATCTTAAACTATTTGAAATGCATCCCATGGGAGACATCTATGACCTTTGATAAGGTACATCTTGCTTGCAAATGATTCATTGCTAACTAAAAATCCACTAGATAATGTAGGAAATCTGGTGGTATAAAAATTAAAATATACAGCATAAAACTAATCCAGCTCCCCAAACATGAAAACAACTAAAGTAAAATTGAGAAAGCTGAAAGCAGGCTTCACAAATCATAGGGATATCTACATCTATCTTATAATAATACTCAGTTTATAAGAAAAACAAAGCCTTATTTATATCAGTTATTATTGTTGGTCTAAAACAAATAACATCATGAGTATTATTTACTAACACTTAATCCACCCCACCCAAGAGAAAAAGAAGAGTTAAGGGGTGAACTTTTATTTGTTTTCCTACTCAAACATAAGATACAGCAGGTAAGTCGCACCGTATTTGGAATTAGCCTACCTGGAAAATCTGATGATGATCTGATACCGTATTAGCTATATAGAATAATAAAGGAACTGTGAATTTAATTTTATATTAGTATAGCTGTAATTTGTTATTTATCAGCATATGGAAAAATCTGCCAGCTTATTGTTCTCCACGTAATAAGTTAGCAAATGTACTCAGTAATAAAAAAAATAAAGGACAGTATTGAATTGGAGCCGTCTTACAGGTTCAGAGGTTCAGAGATTTATTGCATTAGCCCCAAGGAGAGGCATCTTCCAGGCAAGCATGGCACAGGAGGTGCTCTGCATTCTACATTCTGTTTGAAGGCAGACAGGACAAGACTGACTTCAAGTCACCAAAGATGAAGGACTTAAAATTCCATACCTGAACTTTAGGTCTCTGAAGAAAGAAATTGAGGAAGATCTTACAAAATGGAAGTATCTCTCATGCACATTGATTGCCAGGATCAATATAGCAAAAATGGCCTTCTTGCTAAAGCAATCTACAGATTCAATGTAATCCTCATCATAATTCCAACTTAATTCTTCATAGAGTTAGAAAGAACAATTTGCAAATTCCCTTGGAATAATAAAAACTCAGGATAGCAAAACCACTCTCAAAAATAAAAGAACTTCTGGGGGAATCACAATCACTTACCTCAAGCAGTATTAGAGAGCAAAATTTAAAGGTAAAAATTTCCTGAACAGAACACCAATGGCTTATGCTCTAGGATCAAGAATCGAGAAATGGGACCTCATAAAATTGCAAAGTTTCTGTATGGCAAAGGATGCTGTCAATAGCACAAAGCAACAACCAACAGATTGGGAGTTGCTCTTCATCAATCCTACATCTGATAGAGGGATAATATATAATATATACAGTGAACTCAAGAAGTTAGACTCTAGAGAGCCAAATAACCCTATTAAAATGGGATAGAGAACTAAACAATTCAAAACTGAGGAATATTGAATAGTAGAAAGGCATCTAAAGAAATGTTCAACATCCTTAGTCATTGGGGAAATGCAAATCAAAACAACCCTAAGAGTCTACCTCACATCAGTCAGAATGGCTAACATGAAAAACTCAGGTGACAGCAGATACTGACCAGGAAGTTGAAAAAGAGAAACGCTCCTCCATTGTTGATGGAATTGCAAACTGGTACAACCACTCTGGAAATCACTCTGGCTGTTCCTCAGAAAACTATACCTACTACTACCTGAAGACCCAGCTATATAACTCCTGGGCATGTACCTGAAGATGCTCCAACCTGTAACAAGGACAAATGCCCCACTCTATTCATAGCAGCCTTATCTTTAAGTTTTAGAAATAGGCTGCTTGCCAGTATATGTTCATTTTAAAGGAAAAGAAGATGCTGCAGGAAGGCAGGAAGAAGGGCTCAACACCTAAGGAAAGCAATATTAGCAGGGCCTTTCACTGTACAGGAAAAGGTGGTATGCCAGCATAATCCTTCCCTAGGGCTATTCATAGGCTGAGAATATAAGGAACAGAGTGAAAAACTACAGATACCTAGCATCGAGGAAATTAAAGTCAACTTAGAAGAATTAAGAAAGAAAACATGGTTGGTCACAAATTCAATGATTTACTGAAACATGAAGCAATGGGAATATCCCAGGAAAGGTGAGCACAAGGACCAAGTTTTCATATAGAACCTCAACCTGAGGGGTCAATCCGAAATTATCCTATCACCAGTTTTTAACAGATTAAGTACTGTGCTCAGTCTCCATACTGCTCATGCTTATGCTGGGCCGTGTTGTACAGAGAATTTCGTGTTGCTGCAGAAGCCTGAGACATCTCACTATCTGGCCAATAACCGTCCCCTCGCCAAATGTTCGGAGCACAGCTGCATTCTGACAGTAGTGGACTCCTGCCCCTTCTATAATAATAAGAGGAAGCAGCAGCAGCCATTCCAGCTGAGGTTACAGCAGAACCAGAGTTCTGGAATAGATATCTGTCAATAAGAATAAGGATCATCAGAAGTTGAGTTGAAGTGACAGGGTGCAGCTGAGCTCTGGATGTAGGGAAGATGATAAATGGTCTGTTCTGCATAATTATATGTGGAAACTGCAGCTGCCGCTACCACAGCTTCGTAAGATCAGATGCAGTAGCACCTGTAGTAGTCAAGTGCTCAATAGGCATCGTTGTAATTAATGGACTCCCCATAACACAGTATAAGGCATGTACACTGCTCCATACTGTTCTCCGAACTGATCAGTAAAGTCTACCACACACCCTGTAAAGTCTACTGAGCACTCTTTCAACCAGTGTCACTCTTTACCACACCGATAGCAACGTCTCTGATCTCCAATTGCAGAAAGAGTCCAAAGCCAGGAAATTGACAATTGTACGTGCAGTCATTTGCCTTGAAACTGTTGGTCAAGACCCCTGATAGACTTCACCATATCCTCTGCCTGTTCCATGTGTACAAAGGCATACATTTTTATGATGTCACATTCGATGACTAAGCCGTACTCTTCAAATTTGACCAAAAGCTTTTGGTTAATACAAGTGGAACTGGCGTTGCCCCTGTGTAACTTGGTTAAAGCTTTGTTCTTATTCTTTCTGGCTTCCATATTAATGTTCACTCTCTGTAGCTTGCACTGGTGCAGGTTGCCTATGGCAAACTCAGTGGTCATCTTGTCCTCTATGAACACAAAGCCACAGTTCTTAATGATGTCACATTCCAGCACCTTCCCTTACTGCTCTAAGAGTTTGCAGATCTCATGCCCTGTGGCCTCCCATGGCAGATTTCCAATGAAAAGCTTCACCATATTGCCAAGAGCATCCAAGTGGTCTCACAAGTAGAGGCAACTCCTGCATTTGAGAAAACCCTACAACATGCAGCAGCCTTATTTACAATAGTCAGAAGCTGGAAAGAACTCAAATGTCCTTCAACAGAGGAATGGATACAGAAAATGTGGTACATTTACAAAATTTACTACTCAGCTAAAAAAAAAATGACACCATGAAAAGCTTAGGCAAATGGATGGAACTAGAGAATATCACACTGAGTGAGATAACTCAATCACAAAATGACATACATGGTATACATTCAATAATAGTTTGATATTAGCCCAAAAGTTCAGAATACCCATGATACCATTCACCGAACATATGAAGCTTAAGACGAAGGAATACCAAAATATGGATGCTTCATTCCTTTTTAGAAGGGGGATCAAAATACTCATGGGAGGAAATACGGGGACAAAGAGTGGAGCAGAGACTGAAGAAAAGGCATTCCAGAGACTGTCCCACCTGAGAATCCATCCCATATGTAGACACTAAATTCAGTCACTATTGCTGATGCCAAGAAGGACTAGCTGTCAGGAGCCTGATATGAATGTCTCCTGATATGAATGTATTACTGAGCACAGGGACCCCAGTGGAGGAGTTAGAGAAAGGACTGAAGGAGCTAAAGGGATTTGTAATCCTATAGGAAGAAGAACAGTATCAACTAACCAGATGCCCCAGACCTCCCAGAGCTCCTGGAGACTAAACCATCAATCAAAGAGTTTACATGGAGGGACTCATGGCTCCAGCTCATATGTAGCAGAGGATGGCATTGTGTGCCACCAATAGAAAGAGAGAGCCTTGGTTTTGTGAAGGCTTGTTTCCCTAGTATAGGGGAATGCCAGTGTGTTAAGGTGGGAATGAGTGGGTGGGAGTGGGAGAATTTTCATGGAAGCAGTGAGAGGGGGTATAGGAGGAGAAAACTGGATAATATTTGGAACATAAATACATAAAATGTCCAATAAAAACCATATAACACTTCCTCCAAAAAGGTCACACCTAGTTCAAGGACACATTTTCATATAGTGCCACTTCCTTGGCCAAGCATATTCAAATAGTGATAATGTAGTTTCTACAGGAGGCAAGCATACTGTTATGTAAAACGTAAACAGATATTTGCATATATTGAAGTTTTTCTATTAAGGGTGTCATAAGATACCTTATACTCCTATGAGATTGAGAGATATCATTTTAACTATTTAAAAGGCTCATGAGAAGACAGGAATATTTAGGGGGAAAAAAAAGACCTGGCAGTGGCATGAGAGCCACCAGAGCCACCAGAGCATGTGAAGAAGGAGAATCACGCAAAAGTTTAATTTGAAAAATAAAATAGATGTCTACGTATCTACATTTAGTGAAAGAAAATTTTAAAATGAAAGGAAGAAGACTGGATAAAAATAATCTAACAAAGTCAAAAGTTACTCTATGCTTCTCCTTATAAAATCATTCTAGAGTTCATGAATTACTTTCCAAAATAATTACTGACCCCTGCTAATTAAACATAAGATATGTGTCTGGAGAATTGGCCTACTGGTAATGGTATTGACTGTTCTTGTAGATGGCATTGATCTGCTAGGCAGCCTTTGAAGTAAGATCTATTTCATATACAAAATCAATTCTGTGGACTGCAGAATTAATTAAGAGAACTATTAAAATAATAATTTAAAGATGTTCTAAATATATAAGGAGGTAACAGTGCATAAGAAGTTTTAGAAAGTATCTAATGACTGGAATGAAATATTGCTCTTCAGGTGTCAGGGATACAAGAGAATAATTCAAAAGGGAATCCAATATACACACCTCATATTTCCACTGTTTATGACCACTGCTCTCTCAAGGGCAATAATTGGTCTCCGTCCAGGAATTATTGTCACAAAGCCTACAAAGTAGGGTATAACACTTTGCACTGCACCACCATCTACAAAGCAAGCCTCCTAGTTTTGATAATGTAAAATGATGGAATATAGTCACCAGAGTATGTGAATACAAAGCATGAATGAACCAGGATCTGTCACTCCCCGATCTATGTGGATAAAAAGAAAAGTTTTCAACTCAAGTGATCATCTTTTGCCAATCAAGGAAAATGCCAGTACTGTGATTGGGTCACTTTTAATTTTGTTGGAAGACAATGGGGCCCCACTGAAAACCTCAAACCATACAGGCAGTTGTTAAAAATATCTTTCTCTACAAAAACTGCTAGCCAGACCCTAATTCATGAAGAAGATATCTCTATTGAACACAAAATTGCTGAGCTGTTGACTCCATAGAAACTTAACCCCTGCATTTTGTAATAGGAAAGTAATCTTTATGCTATCAAAAAATAGCATAAAGACCAAAACAATCATAACTCCCTTAACTAAAATGTTGTATTGCATGTTAAATGTGCTAGGGTCTTGATTGCACAAAATTTGTGAGAGTAACCATTTAAGAACTGATTTGAATTAAGGTACAGTCATTAAAATGTAGCACATACTGTTGCTCCTTGGTTGGCACAGAAACTAAAATGAAGATGTCCCACCAACCCAGCTGAAAATAAATAAAACTTGTTGAAGAAAGAAAAAATAGTGATGAAATGACTCCTAATGGCATTCTACCATGTGCATAGAGCAGTGTGTAGTTCATCTTTCAGCAGAGAATTGTCTTCCAGTGGCATATGGGGACAAATGTAAAAACCCTCTACTAGACATTACACAGAGAATGAGAGATGTTGGGACATTCAACACTCAATGGAAAGTATTTATTAATTTCCTCCTTGCAGAGCTCAGGGAATTCCACATAAATGCAGGGAGAAACAGCAGAATAGGAGGACTACAGCAAGGAATCAAGAATTCTTAAATCAACATAATCAAGCACACATTGGCTTAGAGAAATTAAGAAAACAGCAAAGGGTGTACATGTATATATATATGTATGTATATATAATATTATATTAGTTTAGTGTAGTGAGGAAAGAAGTAAGACTATGAGTCTTATGCCTTCTGTTTTGGACTTTTCCTTATATTGTGTTGTCTTACACAATGTCAATCTGCTGATTTGTTTTATCATATTATATTTTATTTTACTATTAAGAATAAATGAATTAATAAATACCTGATCACTAGGATAAACATTAACAACTGAATTTTCATATATACATAATTACAGAGGAGAAGTTGGTTTTCTCTCACGTAATGACACTGGTGTAAATGAGACATTCCAGGATAGACCTCGTGTGTAGGAGTAATTGACCAACATAAAATGGACTCTTTGGTTTTTGTTTGTTTGTTTGTTTGTTTGTTTGTTTTGGGGGATGGGTTTGAAGTTTGGAGTGCTTTTGACATGATTTTATTTTATTTCCTTTTTTTACGAGGTTTTGATGTTACATTAGATACTTGTTTTTTGAGAAAGAACAAAGTTGTTTGGGAAGATAGGGAAAGAGAATGTGGAAGGACTTAAGGAAGGGAAGTTGAGCAAAATATATTTAAATTTGGAAATCATTTTAAATAATCAAAAATAAAAACAAAAACAAAAGAAAAATTATCTGAATGGTATGTGTTAAGTGATTTTACTTTTAAAAATTATTTATTTATTCGCTATACAGCCCAATATCTGCCCCCTTTTGTTCCTAGGATCCACTCACACAAGTCCTACCCACATTTCACCTCCCCCTTCTCTTTTAAGAGGGAAAGCTACCTTATAGTTGTCAACTCAACTAATCCCACCTTCCCTCAGCAAATCAAATCCCTGAAAGACTAGGCAAAAATCTCTTCCACCAAGGCGACACAAGACATTCCATTTAGTGGCACACAATTGGTAGGCAGGCAGGCTACAGACTGAGGGGCAACCTCTGCTCCAGTTGTTGGGTCCCAGCATTAAGATAAGTTTGCTCATCTGCTACTTATTTGCAGGCGGCCTAGGTCCTTCCTGTGCTTTCTCTTTGGTTGTTGATTCAGTCTCTGAGAGCTGCCAAAGGTCCATTCTTGATTCTATTGATCTTTCAGTGGAGTCCCTGTCCTCCTCAGGCCTCTCAAACTTTCTCCCAACTCTCCCATAAGACTCTTTGAGCTCCATCTAATGTTTGTGTGTGTGTTTCTGCATCTCTTTCTACTAGATGATTGGCGGAGCCTCTCAGAGGATGCTTAGGTTATGCTCCTGTCTGCAAGCATAATAGAGTATCACTAAAAGTTTCAGGGATTGGTTCTTGCCCATAGGATAGGTACCCATTTGGGGGAATCACTGTTTGTACATTTCATCAGTACCTCTTCTATATTTCTGTCTCTACATGTTTATGCAGCATACATCTTGGATTCAAGAGTTTTTGGATAAATGTCTGCCCTTATACCTCCAATAGGAGACTTTCCTAGTTACAGGAAGTGGCCACCTCAGGATCCATATCCCTATGGCTAGGGATATCTGAACTACAGTATTCCCATAGATGCTCTAAGGTCTCTCCACATACCCAATATCTGTCATGTCCGTAAAATTGACAACACACACACACACACACACACACACACACACACACACACATGAATGCACGCACATATACATTTTTTTTACCACCACCACTTTACTCCCCTCCCCATCTACACTTCCAGCCATTTTCCTCCTTGCATTGCACTCCAGTGTCTATTTTGTTTCTGTTCTGTGAAAGATTCAACTATTGTCCCTTGTACAAATCTTCTACAATTCTTCTTATTTGGCTTATTTGTGCCTATTGATTATAGCATGGTTATCCTGTACATAATGGCTACTATCTACTTATAAGTCAGTACATATTATGTACTTTTGGTTCAAGGTTACTTCACTTAGGATATTTTCTAGTTCCATCCATTTGCCAGTGAAATCCATGATGGACTTCATTTTAATGTCCGAGTAGTAACATATTTTATAAATAAACCACATATTCTTTATTCATTCTTCATTTGAGGAACATCTAAGTTGTTTCAAGTTTCTGTGTATTACAAACAAAGCTGCTATGAACACAATTGACCAAGTGTCCTTGTGAGATGGTATAGCATCTTTTGGGTATTTGACCAGGAGTGGTACAAAATGGACTTGAGGTATTAATATTCCAATTTTCTGAGAAAATTGATTTCCAGAGTGTTTTACAAGTTTGCACTCCCACCGGCAGTGATAGAGTGCTCTCCTTGCTACACAACATTACCAAACGTACTGTTTTTTGAGTTTTTGATATTAGCCATTCTGTTGGATATACAGTTTCAGAATCTCCTAGTCATCTTCATTTGCAGTTCCCTAATGACTAAGATACTGACTATTTCTTTAGGTGCTCCCCAGCAATTTGAGATGCCTCTGTTGAGAATTCTGTTTACTTCTGCAACTCATTTTCATTTGGGTTATTTAGATTGTTAGTATCTAGCATCTTGGGTTATTTATAGACATTGAATATCAGCACTCTGTAATATGTGGGATTTGTGAAAATTTTTTTCCAAATTCCAAGCTATCACTTTGTCCTAATGGCAGTGTTTCTGTGTCACGAAGTCCTATTTACTAGTTCTTGCCTGAGTCATTGGTGTTCTGATGAGGAAGTTGTCTTCTGCACTAACAAGTTCAATGCTATTTCATTCTTTCTGTCCTATTAATTTTAATGTATCTGGTTTAACATTAAGGTCTTTGATCCATTCTTCTACATGTAGACATTGAGTTAGACCAGCACCAATTATGGAAAATGCTCTCCCTTTTCAATTGTATGGTTTTGGCCACTTTGTCAAAAACTCAAGTGTCTGTAGATGTCTGGGTTTATTTCTGGGTCTACAATTCAAATCCATTTATTAATTTCTTTGTTTCTATACTGAGACCCTGTGGTTTTTTAATTACAATTTCTGTGTAGTAATGCTTGAAGTCAGAGATAGCAATACATACAGAAGTCTTTTTTGTAACTGTTCTGGATCCTTTTAACTATCATAGATTGTTTTGTTTTTCCATATAAAATTTGGAATTATACATTAAAATCTCAAAAGAACTATGTAATACTTTTGTTGCATTAAATCTATACATTGATTTTTTTTAAGATGGCCATTTTCACTATATTAATCCCACAATCCATGAGCATGGAAGATCTATTTATATTCTAATACCTTTCTCAATTTATTTTTTAAAGACTTGAGGTTCTTCTCATCCAAGTCTTTCACTTACTTAGAGTTACACCATGGTCTTTTATACATTATTTTTGGCTTTATGAAGCATATTTCCTTCCTAACTTCTTTATCAGCCTTTTACTTTCTTAGATAGTAGCTACTGGTTGTTTTTTGCATTAATTTTGTCTCTGACTAGTTTGCTGAGCGTGTTTTCTATATTGAACCACTCCTGCATAACTGACATGAAGCATACCTGTCATGGAAGATGATGTCTTTAATGTGTTCTTCGAATATTTGTGAGTATTTTATTTAGTATTTTTGTTACAATATTCATAAGGGAAGTTGTGAAATTCTTTTTCTTTGTTGAGTCTTTGTGTGTTTTAAGTTTCAGGGTGACTATGACCTCATAGAATGAGTTTAACAATAACCCTTCTGTTTGTATTTTGGGAAATAGTTTGAGGAGTATCAACATTAGGTCTTCTTTGAAAGTCTGGTAGAATTCTGTACTAAAACCGTGTGTTCCAGGGCATATTTTTTTTAAGTTGGGAGACTTTAATGACTTGTTCTATTTCATTCAGAGTTATAGGCCAAGGTGGATAGCTTGTCTGACCTTGATTCAGCTTTGATAATTGATATAGCTCTAGAAAATCATCCACTTCATTTAGATTTTTCAATTTTGTCAAGTACATGCTTTTAAAGGAAGACCTAATGATTCACTAAATTGCCTCAGTGCTTATTAAAGTTTCTCCCGTTTTATTTCTAATTTTCTTAATTTTGATAATGTCTCTTCCTTTCAGTAGCTTTGCTAAGGGTTTATCTATCTTGTTGCTTTCCCTAAAGAAACAGCTCTGTGCTTCCTTGATTTTTGTATTAATCTCTTGTTTCTACTTGATATTTTTCTCCCTGAGTTTTATTATTTCCTCCCATCTAATCCTCCTTGGGTTGTTTGCATGTGTTTTTTTTCCTAAAGGCTACAGATATATATTTAACGTATTCATATGAGAATGCTTTAGTTTATTAATGATTGTACTTAGTGCTATGAACTTTCCTCTTACCACTGATTTCCTAGTTTTCCATTAGTTTGAGCATGGTGTACCCTCATTTTCATTGAATTCTAGGATTCTTCTTCTTGGATCTATTAAGACTTGCTTTGTGACTAATTATATGGTCAGTTTTGAAGAAGATTCTACACGGTAATGAGAAGAAAGGATATTCTTTTGTTTTCATGTGAAAGATTATGTAAATATCTGTTAAATCTATTTGTTTATAACATGTGTTAGTTTCATTGTTTCTCTATTTAGTTTAAATTTTGATGACCTGTACATTGGTAAGAGTAAGCTATGGAATATTACTACTATTAAGGTGTCATTTTCAATGTGTGGAGGAAGCTTTAGTAATGTTCCTTTTATGAATGCAGGTGCCCTTGCATTTTGGATTAGATATGCAGAATTAAGATGTCCTCTTATTGAGTATTTACTTTGATGAGTATGAAGTGTTCTTCTCTATCTCTTTGATTGCTTTCTGTTGGGAATCTATTTTATTAAATATTGGTATGGCTATTACAGCTTGTGTCTTGGGTCAGTTTGTTTGGATAATTTTTCTCAGTTCTTTATATTAAAATATGGATGATCTTTGTTTCTGAGGTGTTTCTTGTATACAACAGAATAGCCAATTCTGTTTAAGCATCCATCCTGTGTGGCTGTGCCTTTTTACTGGGGAATAGAGTGCAGTGATGTTAAGATATTATAATGACAAATGATAATTATTTTCTTTTATTTAGATATTGGTGATGGTTCGTGTCTCTTTGGGTGGGGACAGAGGTCATGTGTTCCTATTCTATTAGTTTTAATCCTGTGAATTTTTTTTTATTTTTTGTGTTTTCTTTAATGTAATTGGTTTCATTGGGTTCAAGTTTGTCTTCTAGTATTTTATGTAGGCCTGGGTTGCTGAAAAGGTATTGTTTGATTTTTGTTTTGTCAGGGAGTATCTTGGTTTCTCTATTTATGCTAATTGAACATACTGTTGTGTATAATAGTCTGGGCTCACATCTGTACTCTTTCAGGGCCTAAAAGACATCAGCCTAAACCCTTTAGTTTTAATATTCTAAGAAGAAAAATTGGTTGAAATTCTGATAGGATGACCTTTATATGTTACTTGTCTTTTCCTCTTTCTGCTTTTAAAATTATGAGGTAGGAAGATTTTCTTTTCTGATTCAATATGTTTGGTATTCAGTAAGATCCTTATACACATACAGAATTCTATTTATTTAGGTACAGAAAATTTTCTATGATGTTTTTGTTGTTTTGCATGCCATTAGGCAACCAGGGTTTGTTGTAGAAGATACCTTGGCTCTGGCAGTGTCATATTGTCCTGGACTTTGTTAACTGAGATTTTATGTTGTCTTTTAAGTATCTGGTTTTGCCTGGTGTTGGCTGGATGATCCTGATGGCAGCAGAAAAATTTACAATTTTGTGTTTTTTCTGTACTAGCAGTCAGTGGTACTTGAATAGTACTTTTCAGTAATTCATTGATTAATATTAAAATTCTGAATTATTGAAGTCTTAATATCATACTATAGCAAGATAGAAAAAAGTATGTTACTTTTTCACGTTTTGTATAACTTAAATTAATTTTGCAGGCCTTCACAACTTATATTTGCCTAAATTGAGTAATTTTCTAATACTCTCACAACTTATGCTTTCATGTCTTCAGACATTTATAACTTGCATTTACATGATTTATATTAATTTCTTAGACCCTAATAATTTTTATAAACCACAAACGTTTCCCCCATCTGATCACTCAACATGAGTCACAAATGGTTAATTACTAAAAGTAGTCATTACAAAACAAGTACCAATAAATAAAAAAAATAATAAAATGTAAAATGTAGTTAGTTACAATAGTGCAGGAACTGAAGTGGTTTTATACTGTAACTTAATATAAGCCCAGTAAGCATGCTAAACCTGTCTATGAGTTTGCCCTCCTCAGAAACAAACAGTATTTCAAGGAAAATTAACACCTGAATTTCTCATGTGAAATAGACTGAACAGGCAGCTGATTCTAAACTTATAAAGATACAGTAAGTCACAAATGTGTTGGACTAGATCCTGGGACAGCCCCAAGGAATTTTTGTCTACCATGGGATTTTTTTTTTACTATTAAACATGTTAAATACCAAATTCAGCCAATCTCAGAGCAAATTGGAGAATCACGTACTAACTATATTTGATGTTAAACAATGTTACATTTATTTTTAGTTACTTATATCAGGTTAACTCTTGAAAACAGATACAGTAGAAATCTTTTCTATGTGAATGAATTATATTTATAGTACTCCAAACGCATTTCTGAGCATGTTAAAATATTTGCTCATTGATAAAGTGACTATTAACTTACATTTCTTAAAAATTTTCTGCAGATTCTACTAATGAGTAGAATTTTAACATTAGGTTTTACAGATATATCAGTATTTAGTTTCAGCCTCAAGTTTTGGAGTGAAGAACTGCCATCATAAGTAAACTTTTATCTCATCAGAAGCATGCCCCGAGACTAAAAACATCATTTTCCTCCTCTTCTCATAGATTAGCATAATAACAGTATTTTTAATATATCCATGTACATGAAGTGTACCATATATTTTCAAGTAAGTTTCTGCTAGCCTGAATAATAGAAATCTTATTATCAAGCATATTTTATTTGTTTAACAACAGCATATGTTCTTGTTTATCTAAATTTTTCAAGAAGCCTGATATTTAACAATGTAAGTAAAGACATGCATATTTAGAAATGCATCTCTAATTATTTACTATTAACTTGGGTATATTTTATTGCCATAAAATATATAAAGAATATATAAACTTTAATCAAACACATCTTATTGGGCAACATATGTTGTTTTTTTAAAATCCTAATTTCAAAATCTTATTTTTATGGATTTGTGCTAAAATTTTATTTTAATTCTCAAAACAAAAATTATCATACAAAAGTACATTTTAATAAAAAATAACTTGTACTTCTGTTATTGTCTCCTTCTTTTGAAAGGAAAAGCGACATATGTTCAATGTAACTAAAAGTTTTAATGAAGACTGCCTGAATTGATGAATACCTTGTAGTTCCCTTAATCAAGACAGAAGTAAAGTCACAGAGAATATATTCCCTTTAACCTGAATAAATATGGCTGCCAGCAACATGGTTGATTCCATACTGATGGGGTCACTAGCCACGATGGTAACAAACCACTTGCTTTTTATTTACTCCAATAAAAGTCTATTAATGATATAACTTTAAAATTATCTAACTTAATTATTTCAACAAGCAGCCCCTTGTATAACTTTTCAAGTTGTTTTTTTGTTAAAAGTTTTATAGATTTTTAACCATACCCAATAAACTTACAATTTTGAGAAACAAAATTTTACATAATATTCTTACAAATCTTGGGATAATATGCATATATAAACAAAGGTTTTATAAAGTCACAAAAATCCAAATACAGTATGTAATGCGCATTAATAATCTCTATTGGAAATGATCCTTTTCTTCATGATAACCAAATGAAAGAATATGCAACTACAAAAATTGACTCTTGTAATATCGTTTTTGAATTTTTTTTATTTTAATTGAACTTTATGCTTTAGGAACAATTTTCACAACAAGGCTTGTAAAAGTAAGAGAAAGTACAGAAATTAACAGACAAATTACCCAATAATATTTGTAACACTGATTATTTAATACATCCTTTTCCTATACATTTTTTTAATTGCTCATCCAATACTTTCCCCTTCAAAAGGTGTATTTCTTTTTCTTTATTGAATTATTTATTTACAATTCAAGTGTTATCTTCTTTCCCAATTTCCAGTCCATAACCTCCTATGACATCCTTCTCTCCCCTATCTCTATGAAGTTGTTCCCCCACCCAACCACTTACCCCTTCCTGCCTCCCTGCCCTGACATTCCCCTACATTAGGGCTCCAGCCTTGACAAGGTCAAGAGCTTCTTCTTCCATTGGTGCCCAACAAGGCCATCCTCTGTTACATATGCAGCTGGAGTTATGGGTCTGTCCATGGTTACTCTTTGGATGGTTGTTGTGGAAGTTGTGGTTGGTTGGTATTATTGTTCTTATTGAGTTGCAAGCCCTTTCAGCTCCTTCAGTCCTTTCTCTAACTCCTCCAATGGGGACATCATTCTTAGTTCAATGGTTGGCTTTGAGCATTCACCTCTGTATTTGTCATGCTCTGGCAGAGCTTCTCAAGAGACAGTTATATCAGGCTTTTGTCAGCATCCACTTATTGTCATCAGAAATATTGTCTGTATTTGGTGGATGTATATATGTGGGCTGGATCCCCAGGTGGGCAGGCTTTGAATGGCCATTCCTTAAGTTAGGGGATGTTGTCCTGGAAACCAGGAAAGGAAATAACATTTAAAATGTAAATAAGAAATACCCAATTCAATAAAGATGGAGATCAAAACTGTAAACACGGAAAAAAAATACTAAACTGTACTTTCAAAAAAGTTAACGTTTAATTTGCAATTCTCCTTGATAGTGAAAAAATGTGAATCGATGTTTCCATAAATTCTGATAAGGCAAATGAGAAAAACAGAATGTTACTGAATACTGAATATTTTTTCTTCAAGCTTTCTTTGCTTTGTTCTTCTTTTAATTAATGCATTTGGCTGACCTTAAGTGCATAGAAAAAAATAAATAAAATAAAAAGACAGATAAGCCGTTTCTCCTGAGTAAGTTCAGTTGTTGGTTTGTGATGTATTTGAATTCTTTCCTTCTGCAAGAAAAAATTGCAGTAAAAGTCTATTTCCTTTACATCTTTTTTTCTTTTATTATTGGATATATTTTTAGGTACATTTCAAATGTTATTCCCTTTCCCAGTTTTCCAACTATAAGCCCCCATATCCCAACCCTCCTCCCCTTTTACTATAAGGTGTTCCCACTATCCAGCCACACCCCTTCCTGCCTCTCTGCCTTGAAAATCCTCTACACTGGGGGATCCAGGACCAAGGGCTTCTCCTCCAATTGGAGCACAAGAAGGCCATCCTCTACTACATGTGCAGCTGGACACACGGTTCTGTCGATGTATAGTCTTTGGATAGTAATTAAGTCTCTAGGAGCTCTCTGTTTGGTTGGTATTATTGTTCTTATGGGGTTGCAAGCCCCTTCAACTCTTTAGTCTTCTCTCTAATTCCTCCAAAGCGGATCCCATTCTAAGTTCAATGGTTGGTTGCTAGCCTTCATTTCTGTATTTGTCATGCTCTGGCCCCAGCCTACTTGAGGAGACATAGGCTCTGTCAGCATGAACTTCTTTTGGCTTCATCAGTAGAGTCTTGGTTTTGGTATATATATATATATATATATATATATATATATATATATATATATATATATATATATGTGTGTGTGTGTGTGTGTGTGTGTGTGTGTGTGTGTGTGTGTGTGTGTGTGTGTATAGACATATGGGCTGGATCCCCAGGAGGGACAGGCTCTGAATGGCCATTCCTTCAGTCTCTATTCCAAACTATGTCTCCAAATCTCCTCCTATGAATATTATTATTCCCCCTTTTAAATAGAACTGAAGCATCTGCACTGTGGCCATCCTTCTTGAGCTTCATGTGCTCTATGTATTGCATCTTGGGTAATGCGTGATTTGGGGCTAATATCAGTGAGGGTATACCATGTGTGGTTGTTGTTGTTGATGTTAGCATTTGTGTTACCTCACTCAGGATGACATTTTCTAGTTCCATCCATTTGCCTATGAAATTCATGAAGTCATTGCGTTTGATAGCTGAGTAGTACTCCATTGTTTAGATGTACCACATTTTCTGTATCCATTCCTCTGTTGGGGGTGCATCTGGATTCTTTCCAGCTTCTGGCTATTATAAATAAGGCTGATATTAACATGGTCGAGCATGTGTCCTTGTTATATGATGAAGCACATTTTGGCTCTATGCCCAGGAGTGGTTTAGCTGGGTCTTCGGGTATTTGTATGTCCAATTTTCTGAGACAGAGTAGTTGCACTAGCTTGAAATCCCTCCAACAATGGAGGAGTGTTCCTCTTTCTCCACATTCTCACCAGCATCTGTTGTCAGGTGAGCTCTTTTTCTTAGTCATTCAGACTGGTGTGAGGTGGAATTTCAGGGTTCTTTTGATTTGCATTTCCCTGATGACTAAGGCTGTTGAACATTTCTTTAGGTACTTCTCACTCATTTGGTATTCCTCAGCTGAGAATTCTTTAACTCTGTACTGCCTTTTTAATAGGGTCTTTTGGATTCTCTTGAGCCTAACTTCTTGACTTATTTTGGATATTAGCCCCTCTATCAGATGTAAGAATGGTAAAAATATTTTCCCAGTCTGTTGGTTGCTGCTTAGTCCTAATAACAATGTCCTATTCTTATACTTTTAAAATTTTGTTGGTTTAACCTTCCAATCTGTTTTGGGGGCACATCATTTTCTAAATAAACTTAAATTTTGTGTCCTCCTTATCCTATTTTGCTGAATCTGCTACTTTTTGCCACAACTACAAGTGGACATGTCTAAGGTACCACATGTTAATATACTCCTGAACAATCATCAACCTGAAGACATAGTGTAATGTTAAAGACTACAAGTGAAAATTGAATATACAGACAATTCAAATTTGCAGATGTTACAAATTGGTTTACTTCATAAATTACTTTCTTTGCATCAACAATATATAATTCTTTTTTTAAACTCCCCTCCTAATCTGATCATTCTTAAGAATAACTGTTACTCATTGCCATTATTCCCTTAAATTGATAATATTTGCTGTCCTTTAATTTCAAATCAAAGAGAAAGTTTTAAGTTTTAGAGGCCTTTGCCGTATATCAGATTACTGTGGAGGTTTTGTGCACCCATTATGTATGAAAGAAAATAAAAGGTAGCTACCAGACTCTCTTTTAGAACAGACACATATGACAGACTTAGGGAAGGACTTTTGTATTAATTTAAGACTGCATATATTGATACTAAAATGATACTCACAAACATCACCATTTCCAAAGATGTGAGGAACACAATAATAATATATTTTTGTAATATTATACTTTACAAGTATTTACTCAGTAATCCTTTACTTAGTGTGTCCAAAGGATTTAAATATTTTTTCTTTTTCTTTTTTTATTTTTTTACAGTTCAGTAGTTGGATCTCACCAGGTTGGCTCTGCCACAGTTTCTCTTTCCACTTCTCCTTCCTACTGTCTCCAAAAGGGTGTTTCCTACCCTCTGCTCATGCCAAGTCTCCCTACACCCTGGGGCCTCAAGTCTCTCAAGGGTTAAGACTGTCTTCTCCCAGTAAGGCAAAACAGTCTGTCCTCTCCTGTATATGTGAGTTAGGCCTTGGAACAGTTTTCTGTGTGTCCTGTTTGGTGGTTTGGTGTCTGAGAGTTCTCAGAGTTAGTTGACACTGCTGGTCTTCCTATGAGGCTGCCCTCTTCCTCAACTTTTTCCAACCTTTCCCTAATTCACCCACAGTGATCCTCAACTTCAGACCATTGGTTGGTTATAAGTATTTGCTTCATTTTCAGTCAGCTGCTTGTTGATCATCTTGAAGAAAAGTCATGCTAGGCTCCTGTTGGTAAGCACACCATAACATCAGTAATAGTGTTAGGATTTAAAAGACAATCTTCCCTTCTTTAAGGTAATGAAAACTCACAAGCACATTCAAGCAACAGCCTGACTTCTTAATAATTTATTTATTTTTGTATAATATCTATACCATGTGGTAACTACATATGTGTTGGCATATACATTGTGAGCCTAAAATTTAAATAGAGAACTCCTAGTAGGTATACAAAAGGAAAGACTATTATTAATGTTTTTATTTTATGATTTTTGTTATAGATGTATAATTTTTTGAGATATTTTATGACTAAATAAACATTATCTGTCAACGAGGGTGCTGAGGGTACCTGGAAGAGAATGGGGGGCAAGAGACACGAAGAGGGACACCAAGACAAGAGTCTCAAGGCTACAATTTTATTTTTTCCCAAGGCTGAATTTATACCATAACAGGGGTAACAGAGGGAAAGGGGAAGTATGAAATATTTACAGAGGCCAAGGACACAGTATTCATGTGGTCAGCTGATGTCTACTGGATGTCAGAAAGTCAGAGGTTTGTCATATCTATTAGCAGGGTGTTGGTTTTTGAGAAAGGTTACAGGTTTGTCATTTTGGGCATCTTGACGTCAGATGTATTTCTCAGCAAGGTCAGAACTTTATCATATCATTATTCATCTTAACCACCAGATTTGTATTAGTCTTCTGCAGCTGGATGGGGATTTTCCATGAACCCAGTCATACTTAACTCTAACCATAATAATAAAATCAATAATGGAGGGCTTCAAGGGCATTGCTCCTAACATCTCCCCCTTCCTTATAGTCAAATGAAAAGGTGACCAAATGGCTGTGCTGTCCTGGAATGAGTCCCGTGGGAACTGCATCTGTCTTAGGTTGGAGTGATATTTGTCACATGGCCAAGAGAATCTTATGTCCAGGGTCCGTCATGAATAAGTCATCAGTTAATGGTAGCCTTCCTGTCTTAGGCCCTTTGTTTGTGAATATATCACTCTCTTACCCATCATTGAATTGACTATCCAGCTCAACATCCAGGGGTGACAATTCGTTGATGTTTCAGCAAAGGCATCAGAACAGCAGGCAGAAAAGAACATTGGCCTCATTTGGCTGAAGGACAAAAAATCCTTGCCTAGGCTGGGAGGAGATGTGTAGGTGAGCTTGGCCCTCATCAAAGGCATCCTCCATAGCTAGCCTATGATAATATATCTGAATAGGTTTTGCTGCCATATTATCTACCTGTTGTTTAAAGCTGGTTAAATGATTAAATGTCCAAGTGCCAAAAGATATAAGCAAAAGAAGGCCTAATAGTGGGCCCAACAGAGAGGGAACCAGGGTGGACAACCAAGAGGAGGTGGAGAACCAATTTTGATACCTGCTTTCAGCTTTTCTCTTTCTTGTTTTCTCTTTTCTAAGCCTTTTCTGACCTTATTTATTTATTTATTTATTTATTTATTTTTGTCACTTTGTCTTGGCAGTTATCTCTTTTTTTTCTCCATCTTTATTAAATTGGTTATTTCTTATTTACATTTCAATTGTTATTCCCTTCCCCAGGTTCCAGGCCAACATCCCCCTAACCCCTTCCCCTTCCCTTTTATATGGTTGTTCCCCTCCCCATCCTTCTCCCCATTACCACCCTCCCCCCAACAATCACATTCACTGGGGGTTTAGTCTTGGCAGGACCAAGGGATTCCCCTTCCACTGGTGCCCTTACTAGACTATTCATTGCTACCTATGCAGTTGAAGCCTAGGGTCAGTCCATGTATAGTCTTTGGGTAGTGGCTTAGTCCCTGGAAGCTTTGGTTGGTTTGCATTGTTGTTCATATGGGGTCTCAATCTCCTTCAAGCTCTTTCAGTCCTTTCTCTGATTGCTTCTATAGGGATCCTGTTCTCAGTTCAGTGGTTTTCTGCTGGCATTAGCCTATGTTTTTGCCATATTCTGGCTGTGTAGACATTTAATTTTTAAGCCTTTTTATTCATCTTCTGATACAGTACATTATCTAACCCACAAAATCCATAAGAATGCAGAATGGGTTACATGATATAGAGTTCTAAGTGTTTATGTAAATCATTCCTTATCAAATAAAAGATAATTGAATATCAGTATCAATGAGACTAACTGCAGCTAATAACTTTGTGAGAAGCCTGATTCACACATGATAGATAGAAGAGAGTTCTAAGTCTATTCTCTATTTGCATGTACAATCAGCCAATTTTGAGCTAACAATTTTGTTTTAATCCATTAATATAGGATATGTAACAGTCAGGTTCCAGGACTAAGTCCAGTTCTCAGCAGGTCAAGGTTCTGGCCAAAGATTTGATTATAAGTGGTATCGCTGAAAAGGAAACATATGGACACCTGTCAAACAGACAGTTAGAAAATATAGTAAGGACTGGGGATCCATTCTTGTGTACTCTGGTCCTGATCAGTGTATTGCTGCTCTTGCTTCATATGAGGGCATTGTTCTTACAGTGTTACTAATTCCAGTATGTCTGCAGATGCAGAATGATGATGTATAAATAGAATGAAAAAAAGTAAATCAGAACTACATGTGTATACACCACAAAGCTTGGATTAGTTGAGCTGAGCTCTGTGATGGAAAAGGCTTAGCATCAAGAAGCTCAAAATATTCATTAAACACAATGGAACAGGATGTGGATCTATTACCTATAAATAAAGTAGCAGGCAATTTTTCTGGTGTATCATTGAATGAAGGAGGCAAGTTTATCTTATCTTGGTTGTAGGAGTCTCTACTGATATATAATCTTCAAGCCATAAATGTTTGGGGGGAAAGGACAAGATTTTCTTCACACATTTTCATCACTCATCCATTTACCAGAGAAATACTTTGTCATTCCCCTAAGTCTAAATGCAGGGTGATAGAATAGGGAAGAGAGAAAGCTTTTCATATTGTAGTGGGATTGTAGAAGCCTTGACATTAACTTGCTTACATCAACACTAATGATTCACTCAAGGATTCCTCTGTTTCAAACATTTTAAACCTTCTTATATAGTAGATGTTCATTGTGTAACCTCAAGTTTAGACCATAATCACTTTGATGGGTGCAAAACAGATAAAGTATGTTATAACTCCAAGTCATGAATAGTCTTTCCTGAGTCTATGTATCTTCTCCATCTGTATGCACTTTCCCCATTAATTTTGACATGCTCTTCATTCTAATAGAGGCTGCAGACTCTGATCCCAGTGTTGGTAGTATCAGAGAGGACAGGACATATTCTCAAAACTTAGAGATACCATGGTGAGACATAATATAGCCCTCTTAGGCTTGAAGTTGAGAATTGTGGGCATTTTCTGCATATATTCTCAACACCCAAATATGGTCTAGAGGATCTTTTTTTCCAAGACCATCAGTCTCACTCTAGGGAGAAGACACCTATTTTTCAATGGGTCTAGGCTAGGTCTTTGACAAAGCAATACCTGCATCTACGTCACAAGGATACACTCCCACCTTCAGATGATCAGTGATTTCTCCACTCCACACACCTAATTTTTCGGCTTTAATGTCAACTATTTCTATGTTTTCCTTTGAATAGTATAGTTTCATCTTAAGCAGAAATCTCTGCCCTTATTGTATTCCAAGAGACAGGAGATATAGCAACCCTACTATTTATCGCAGATAACACTGTGCAGAATTTTTATGTGAGAAATTGGTCTTCTCTGTTGAGCACGAACTTATGTTAGCTAATTTGCCAAGACTTTCTGAGGGAATATACATTTAACATAGTAATATTCTTTGCTGCCATCAGGTTGTGCACAGTAATATCAAGGTCTCCATATTTCAAATCATGTTGTTCTTTAATATTTGCATAGCTACTGTTCTGTGGCTAATAACTCTCTACATTCCTCACTCTTAATCTTCCCACTTTCTTGATTGAGGAGGATCAATCTATAAGCCAATTAGAGAACTAACAACCTCAGCAGTGTTAGAATTCATGGTCTAACCATGAGAATTTGTGGTCTAAACTCACAAGCAAACAGAATTTTCCTAACAGATTATTTTTTTTTTACATTTTTGAGATTAAATCTTTGCTTATTGAGTAAACATTCTGGTTCACCTTCATCATCGTGTGAGTTCCTGATTTGGTGATTTCTTATACAGCACATTGCAAAAAGGCTTTGTTTGAGCTTAGAGCTACCTCATGACATCATTTCTTTTTTATACTTGAGAACATTTTTTCATATAACATATTCTTTTTAATTAATTATTTCATTTATTTACATTCCAGTCATTACCCCCTTTTTTATTTCCCCCTCAAAGTTCCTCACCCCATTTCTCCAGGCAGTAAATGAAGATGACATTCATGCAGCATGGACACTATCTCTCCTATAGCCAGATTGCCACCGTAAATATACCCCAAGATTAGAGACATAGCTGCAGCTCCGCTCTACTTGGCCATTATTCTTACAATTCAAGGCCTTGTTCTGGGATGAATGCCTTCAACACATCAGGAAAAATCATAGCTGATATGACATCCCACAGTGATTTGATGAATGTGTTGGCCAAAGATATTTCCCATGGTATTACAGTGGGCAAAACTGCCAGCAGGTTACTATGAACAGGTATACTGCTGTGCAATTCAAGCAGAGCATAGACTCAACTGATCCTGAGTATAAGAAGACCTCACTTGTCCCTGCTCTTTCTTTGCCAAAAGCCAACAGAGACCTTACCAGACTTTATTCCTGGAACTAAAATGAGCCTAGAAAGATTTTTTTTTTCTAACCATAAAGCATCATCTATTACAGTGTGCCTTCTAAGTCTAGACTAGTCTGCCAAACTCTCTGGGATTAGCACTATAATAGATGGATTGTGGCAACTCAAGACATAGGAACAATAACATATCAGATTATGTTTGTATCTTAGATTTTACTAGAGGCAATTAAAATATGAGGGATACACTTCAGGTCTGGAGAGACAGATGACTAGAAAAATGATTTACCAGAAATGCCCCTTCCCGTAATGGAGCCCTGTACCACTAGGGTAATCTTCCCCTATTGTCACATACGTTTCCACTGGAAAAGAGGAATATGATAAAAAATGTCAAAACAATGGAGACTTTATATTTAAAAGGGGAAGCCCTCAATTGCAACAGTAAGAAGGAAAACTACTTCCATAAAGGTCTTATGGATGTCCAGAATCTCAGAAGGCTACAACCCCCCAAAAAATCAATAAACATAACAGGTCATTTAAATACATTATTGACTATGGAGTAGACAGGACATTTTTGAGGCAGCATGAGGTCCCACAAGATTGGCACCTACTCCCTTGGAGTCCAATTCCTAGGCATATAGGCTTACTCTCAATGCCTTTAACAGCAAACATGCCTACAGGTGGGAAGACCTTGATGGAACTACTAGTATAATATATCCCCTAGTAACTCAAGTAGCCACCAGTGTTGTAGGGAGAGATATCTTACAAGATCTACAGGTAATGACATACAATCAGAAAGGAATTGCATCAGGACACTAAACCTCTCTAGATCACTCTAAATTCTAAGGTCCACTGGTAGATATAATTCTTCCTGTCTTTATTACCCTTCAAATGAAGCAATTTGAATTGGACAGTGGCCTCTTTCAAGAGAGAAAATTGAAGTTCTTGTGCATCACTTATTATACACCACTTCACAAAATATGAGCACCTACCCCTGAGGTCTCAAATCCAGTGATTTGTGGCAAGTATATTTTACCCACCTTCCTCTGTTGAGCACACAAAAATATGTATTTGTTATCATACAATTCTTATTTATGTGCTGTATGTACCGTCCATATCAACAAATGAAAATTCAAAAAGGTTAATTCACCATATGATTTCCACCTTTGAAATCATGGCAATTCCTCAACATATAAAAACTGACAATGGTCTTGCCTCTACTAGCTATCAATTCAATACCTTCTGCTTACAATAGAAAATGGCCCATCACACAGGCATTCCACAAAATACCTGGGGCCAAGAAACAATAAAAAGATCACATCAAACCCTAAAAGCCCAACCTCTAAAACAAAAGAGAGGTACCTACACATCTAAGATAAAATTAATGATGGATCTAACTACATAAAACATATTTAACATGCACAAGAGTTCTAAAAACCCTCCAATCTCCCTTTATTGGCAAACACCAGAAATAATACCTTCTATTCTAGTACAACAGTTCCTTCCCTTAGATGGGCTTTTAAAAAGGACCAAAACCCATCCTAACAAATGGGAGGTATTTTGTTTAAATTTTCCAACAGTATTAGCCTAATCCTAGGTCCCTGCCAAAATGTCTGACTCCTCCGTTCAGACCATGATGATGGCATGCCTCTTGCCGATAGATCAAGGACAGATGAGGCAGAGGAGAAGACTCCCCACAAGGAACAAGATCTCCTGGAAATACTTCCATGACCTAATGACTACTGCCCAGGCCATTTGCCCTCCTGAAGTTCCCCCCCCCCTCTTTTATTATTTTAGACATTCTTCATACTCATCATACTACTACCCAGCCTACATAAGAAAACCTACTATGAATATACCAAAATCATACGAACCCAAGATAGTCCACTAGAAGAAGTTCAAACCAGATTTGAGATCCCCCTATATTGTGATTCCATCTCTCCTAACACAAACTCTTCCTTCTGCTTTCCTTAATGCAACACAAGTGTCTTCCTCCTGAAAGGATAACAGGCTGAGATCAACATTCTTCTAATACCTAATGCCATGCCGTTCTCCTAGCTCTATAGTAATAATCCACCGATGTGTTGAAAATCAAAGTGTTACAGACTTATTATTTGAATTTCTTGCTCTCTTCTTTTAGTGAAAAGAATATGAAAAAGAACCCCCTATGCATACGTCGCTATGACACAGTTCTGTATCCCTGTAGTGACTATTCCACATGTTTAACTGTATACAAAAAGGAAGAGAACACTGCTACTTCAGGCCAGTCAGAGACTGACCCACACCATCTCCCATCGATTTTCTGTGACCAGTACCATGTCAGTCTTGTAGCAAAAATCTATCCATCACAACTGAATCCTTAAGTATCCACTGAGCCCCGCCCCCACCTCCGAGCTCTGTCCTACACTTCTGATTGGTTTTATTACTGTAACAAGGGCTAGGAATGGTATTTTGATTGAGCTTTAGAATCAATGATTCCTGATTCAGGATTAGATTCTTGCTTCATCTTCAGGAGGAAGATTCACTTTATCCTTTGGTATCTAAGAGACTCAAAAGAGATGCTGTTCATTACCCTTGTTTGGGGAACACATGAAGAATTGGCATATCAGGGACAGCCCTTTCTGCTATCACAGGACACTTAAAGCTATAACATTTATGAATATTCTCTTTCCAAAGACCCCAAGTCTTCTGAAAGCAAGCAAGGAAATCTACTGTCTCATACTAGATTATTTCATCAGGCAGAAAATAATAATTGCTACACCTAATTCCTCTCTTTGCCCACTTAATTCTTTGAGGTAAGGTAATGAAACAAGCCCATTAATACTTCCAGTGTAAAAACTTGGCCTGTCAAAGACTTATTTGTTATTTTTTTTTAATCTCCAGGTCCTAATCAAGCTGTCTTCATCAACATCATATCCGACCAGTCACTTCAGTGTATATATGTCATCTACATTAATATAGTTATATTGCTTCTTTTAATGTCTTTTTAATAAAACAATTCTATATCTCAGTGCTAAAAAGTATTTATCAAAAACTGGTATGAATCCCTTTCATGCTTACACAGTCTTTTTGTGTTCATCTCTGTATCAGTCCTGTTGTTTATGATGGACATTCGCTCTTAGTATCAGATAAAACCTCTGGCAATTTCATTTTTATTTGTTTCTGTGTAGGTAATTCTTTTAATTTTATTTTTATGAATTTACATTTCAAATGTTATCCCCTCCCCCCTCCCATACACTACCCCATCTCCCCTTATGTCTACAAGGATGATCCCACTCCCACTGACCCACCCCCACCTTAATGCCCTGGTATTCCCCTACATTGGGGAAACGATACTTCACAGGACAAAGGGCTTTTCTTCCTATTGATGCTGGACAATGCCATCCTCAGCTACATAAGCAGCTGGAGTCATGGGTCCCTCCATGTTACTCATTGGTTGGTAGTTTAGTCTTTGGGAGCTCTGGTGGAGTCTAGCTGGTTGATATTGTTGTTGTTTCTATGGGGTTGCAAACTCTAGTTTTGCTTACTGATCCTGGAATCCTCAGATGTGAGGTTGAATGACATCCCATTAAGAGCTCCAGGGTCTCCCATTCTCCACATGTTCTCCAGTTTGGGATCTTTAATAACAATCTATTGCAAAAAAGAATTTTCTCTAAGGATGCTTGAGCTAATCTTTTTGCAAATTTCCCCCTAGCATATTAATAAAGAACAAACTATGTCAGGCATAGAGTGGTGAATGTTGCTATTTGCTACAGTTGTCTCATGTAGATATGAGTAGGAAATTCTTTCACATGGAAAATGAGGTCAATTTATTGGAACTCTGGTGTGATCAAAAAGAGAATATATATACAAATTTTCATACATGATGTCACATACCTTATAAGTAGGTGCTAGGGGGACAGTATCCACATTGGCATTGTGAAAAACTGAACATATATATCCTTTAATAAATTAATAAATATATTTTCTGTGTGGAGTCACTGTTTCAATACTGAAGAGGGTATCCAGAACTTTATAGAGATTTGGGTAATCATTCTACTATTCAGCCATATCCTTAGGTCCTATACTTAGTATTTGAGATAAATAATCACTTTCTCAATTACAGAAACAAAAATGATGTTAAGATTAAAAAAAGCAGGCATTTAAAACCCAGTGTGGCTCTCATCTCTTGCCTGCAAACAAAACAGAGCAAGTCTTCTTCGATTCTGTTACTGGCAACAACTTGTCTCATTCCTGACAGAGGAAACATTCAGAATTTTGGTAGCTTTATGTCATTTTTGTGATATCCAGACCCCAGTGTCTATGTCAAAGTCAGCAGAGTACATTTCACACCCTACAGGAAATTGGGTAGCATGGAGTGAAGAAATATATGTGTGGTAGATACTACAAATTTATAGTTATCTTCTGCCAGACAATCTACCCCAGCAAACCCTTTTCCTGCTATATCATACCCCTTCCTAGGCATTACATACCAAATGCCATAAGGATCTTACAGCCTAACAAAGATATTCTCACTTTTGACTGAGGAATTTGGTGATGAATCTTTTGAGCATTCTGTGCCTCTTTTTGAAATCTCTAAGGATGGACAATGAGAAATTTGAAGTAGCCATCTGGGTCAGAAGCTAAGCAATCTGCTGAGAGTAACAGCTAGAAACAAGGAAGGCTCAGCCTCTTAAGATGGAAAATGATAGATGAGGTCCCACTGGGTCCTAATGCCTGCTTTTCTTACCACCAGGTCATAGGATATTTTTTCTTTGAGAAATAGAGTGGGAGAAGGAGAGGGAGAGGGAGAGGGAGAGGGGAGAGGGAGAGGAGAGGGAGAGGAGAGGGAGAGGAGAGGGAGAGGGAGAGGGAGAGGGAGAGGAGAGGGAGAGGAGAGGGAGAGGGAGAGGAGAGGAGAGGGAGAGGGAGAGAGATTTTTTCAAAGCTATAGGACCTAAGGAACACAGTCTACCTCAAGCATACCTGTCATAGCTCATCAGGGGAGAAAGTCAGGTTCATTAAAAAAACAACAAAAAATAAAAAACAAAATACTTAATTCATTTGAGATCCAGCTCCTATCTTGAAATATGAATATGTCAATTCAGTTTCTAGACAGGGGCAGAGTGATCTCATAGATCTTTTATAAGGATCACTGAGAGTTAGAAGTATCTGAATTCCAGTAGTACTATTTTTTTTAATGTTTAAGGTTAGATGAGTAATTTGTGTCTGTGAACCTTGATATAACTTAAACCAACAATTACCTCTTATATTATCAATATAGTCATCATGAAAAATAATTAGACAAAAATATTGAAAACATTGAAGGATGTTAACGGATTAAATCATTGCAGATTTTATAATAAGTCATTGGTCAGCTTCAAAGAAAAATTAATTGCAAGATGAGCATGACCCATGACAGTAACTACTCTTTTTAGGGAAATGAATCTATTTGAACATTCTCATGATGCTATATTTCTGGAAAATGGATTTTTTTTACTTTGTCCCAATTTTATACAAATTAATTTTAGCTTAAATCTTTAACATAAACATTTCTAATGGCAGTATGTCACAATAAAGTTTATTGATTTTTTTATTACTTGCTCTTTATCTCTTAAGTGAAAATCATATAATTCTGAAATATTTAATTTAGTTTTCTGTGTTTTTTTTAAGTTCATATGTGTTGTTCGGCTGATTAACAAAATGAGCAATTTTGTTTAATGTTCAAGTTTCATCATGAAAGATACTTTATTCTTTTTTTTAGAGACAACACTATAGAGTGTGCCCAATGAGGAATTCCTGAGATTTTATCTTTATCCATACCAAGTCAGATCCTTCAGTACTAGTTAACCATTATTTCAGGTTGGACACTGAAAGGCAGAATTCTTCAGAACCATGAAGTATGAAGCCTGAGTTACAGAATCCAATCTATAACCACAACACAAGACCCTCACTGCATACTGTAAAATGTCTATCAAATGTGACCTGTGAGTGAATAGAGGCTGTAAAACTAAAGTGATGGATGAATTGTTGTTTAATAACCTTCATTTCTGGGTATCTACAATATTGTCTGGGTTTGGAGACAGTATTTAAGATGGATTCCCAGGTGGGGCTGTCTTTGGATGACCTTTCCCTTACTCTCTTCTCCACCCTTTGTCTCTGTATTTCCTCCTTTGAAAATTTGGTTCTCCATTATAAGGAGGACTGAAGAATCCACTCTTTGGTCTGCCAAATTGGTGACTTCATGTGGTCTGTGGATTGTATCTTGGCTATTCCAAGCTTTTGGGCTAATATCCACTTATCAGTTAGTGCAAACCATGTGTGTTCTTTTCTGACTGAGTTACGTCACTCAGAATATTTTTTTTTATTTCCATCCATTTGCTTAAGAATTTTGCATAGACATTGTTTTAATAGCTGACTAGAACTCAATTGAGTAAATGTACTGCATTTTCTGTTACCATTCCTCTGTTGAGAGACATCTGGGTTCCTCCTTGCTTCTATTATAAATAAAGATGCTATTAACATAGTGGAGTATGTTTCCTTGTTATATGTCAGAGCATGTTTTGGGTATATGCCCAGAAGTGGGATGGCTGGGTTCTCAGCTAGTACAATACCCAATTTTCTGAGAAAACTCCAGACTGTTTTCTGGAGGGGTTTTACCAGCTTGCAATCCCATCAAAAAAAAATGGAGGAACTTTCCTCTTTCTCCTCATCATGGCCAGTATCTGTTGTCACCTGGTTCCTATTTTTTTTATCTTAGCCCTTCTGACTGGTATGAGGTGGAATCTCAGGGTTGTCTTGATTTGCATTTCCATGATGACTAAGAATTTTGAACATTTCGTTAGGTAATTTTAGCCATTCAATTTCCTCAGCTGAAAATTCTTTGTTTAGCTCTGTACACCATTTTTAATAGGGTCATTTGATTCTCTGGAGTCTACCTTCTTGAGTTCTTTTGATATTATTTGATATTAGTCCTCTATCACATGTAGGATTGGTAAAGATCTTTTCCCAATCTGTTGGTTGCCATTTTTTCCTATTGGCAATGTTCTTTGATTTACAGAAACTTTGCAATTTTATGAGGTCCCATTTGTTGATTCCTAGTCTTAGAGCATATGCCATTGGTGTTCCGTTTAGGAAATTTTCCCCTCTGCCTATGTGTTTAAGTCTCTGCCCCACCTTCTCTTCTATTAGGTTCAGTGTAACTGTGATTTTGTGGAGGTCCTTGATCCAATTGTACTTTAGCTTTGTAAGAGGTAAAAAGATTGGATCGACTTGCACTCTTCTACAGGCTGTCTGCCAGTTGAGCCAGCACCATTCATAGAAAATGCTGTCTTCTTTCCAATCAAAGGATGGTTTTAGAACCTTTCTCAAAGGTCAAGTGACCATAGGTATGTGGGTTCATTTCTGGGTCTTCAATTCTAATTCATTGATCTACCTGCCTGTCTCTGTACCGATACTATACAATTTTTATCACCATTGTTTGTAATACAGCTTCAGGTCAGGGATGGTGATTCCCACAAAAGTTCTTTTATTGTTGAGAATAGTTTTTGCTATTCTGGGTATTTTGTTATTGCAAATGAAGTTTCAAATTACTCTTTCCAACTCTATGAAGAATTGATTTGGAATTTTGATGGGGATTACATTGGATCTGTAAATTGCTTTTGGCAAAATGGCCATTTTTACTTTATTAATCATGCCAATCCATGAGCATGGGAGTTCTTTCCAACTTCTGAGATATTTTTTGATTTATTTCGTCATAGACTTCAAGTTCTTGTCATATAAATCTTTCACTTGCTTGGATAGACTCACATTAAGTTATTTTACATTATTTGTGACTATTGTGAAGGTTATTTCCCTAATTTTTCTCAGGCTGTTTATCCTTTGAGTACAAGAAGTTCTACTCTACTGTGTCACAGAAGATTGTGACCTTCTTTTACATTAAATTCTAAAACGTTCTTAATTTCTTTCTGTTTTCATCCTTGACCAAGTTATCATTTAATAAAGCATTGTTCAGCTTCCATGTGTATGTGGACTTTCTGTTGATTTTTTGTTTGTTTATTTGTTTTTGTTTTTTGTTTTGAAGACCAACCTTATTCCCTGTTGATCTGACAGGATGCATGGGATTATTTCAATCTTCTTGTGTCTGTTGACACATGTTTTGTGACTGGTTATATGGTCAGTTTTTGAGATGGTACCATGAGGTCTTGAGAAGAAGGTATATCCTTTTGTTTTAGGATGAAATGTTCTGTAGATATCTGCTAATTCCATTTGGTTCATAACTTCTCTTAGTTTCACTGCGTCTCTGTTCAGGTTCTGTTTCCACAAACTGTCCATTGATGAAATTAGAGTGTGGAAGCCTTTTACTTTTATTCTGTGTGGTGCAATACATACTTTAACATTTAGTAAAGTTTCTTTTATGGAAGTAGGTGCCTTTGCATTTTGATCATAGATATTCAAAATTTAGAGTTCATCTTGTTGAATTTTTTTCTTTGATGAGTATGAAGTGCGAATGCTTATAGTTTTGATAATATTTGGTTGGAAAGTCCTTTATTTGATACTAATATGGCTACTGCAGCTTGTTTCTTGGAACTATTTGCTTGGAAAGTTCTTTTACAGCTTTTTACTCTGAGGTAAAATCTGCTTTTGTCAGTGAGATACATTTGCTGTCAGCACCTAAATGCTGGGTCCCATTTACATATCCAGTCTTTTAGTCTATGTCTTTTTATTGGGGAATTGAGTCCATTGGCATTAAGAGTTACTAATGAAAAGTGATTGTTCTGTCCTGTTATTTTTGTTGTTAGAGCTAGAATTATGTTTCTGCAGCTATCTATTTTGTGTTTGTTGCAAGAAGATTAATTTTTGCTTTTCGCAGGGTAAAGTGCCCCTCCTTTTGTTGGAGAATGCCATCTATCATCCTTTGTGTTGCTGGATATGTGCAAAGATATTGTGTAAATTTGTTTTTTTATTCTACTGGAATATCTTGGTTTCTGCATCTATGGTATTTGAGCTTTGCTGGGTATAGTAGCCTTGGCTGGCATTAGTGTCTGTATGACATCTAGATCTTGTAGCTTCCATTGTCTCTGGTAATAAATCTGGGGTAAATGTAATCAGTCTGCCTTTATATGTTATTTGACCTTTTCCCCTTACTGCCTTAAATATTCCTTCTTTTTTTACATTTGGTGTTTTGACTATTATGTGGCAGGAGGAATTTCTCTTCTTGTCCAATCTTTTTGGAGTTCTGTAGTTTTGTTTTGGTTTTATGTTTATGGGCATCTCTTTCTTCAAGATAGGGAAGTTTTCTTCTATAATTATTTGAAGATATTTACTTGCCATTTATCCTCATGTTTGGTCTTCTCATTGTCTCCTATATATCTTGGATGTTTTGGGTTAGGACCTCTTCATGTTTTATCTTTGACGATTGTGTCAATGTTTTCTATGGTATCTTCTGCCCCTGAGATTCTCTCTTGTATCTCTTGCATTCTGTTGGTGATGCTTGTATTTATGTTTCTGATCTCTTTTCTAGGTTTCTATCTCCAGGGTTGTCTCCCTTTGTGCTTTCTTTTTTGTGTCTATTTCCTTTTTTAAAAAAATTTCTGGATGGTTTTCTTCAATTCTTTCATCTGTTTGGTTGAGTTTTCCTCTAATTCTTTAAGAGATTGTTGTGTTTCCTCTTTAAGGGCTTCTAATTGTTTGTCTGTGTTCTCCTGTATTTTTTAATGGGAATTATTTATGTCCTTCTTAAAGTCCTCTATCATTATCATGAGATGTGATTATAAATCCAAATCTTGCTTTTCTAGTGTGTTGGAATATCCACTATTTGCTTTGATGGGAGAACTGGGTTACAATGCAGTCATTTAGTCTTGGTTTCTGTTGTTTAGCTTTCTCTGCTTGCCTCTTACCATCTGGTTATCTCTGATATTGGTTGGTCTTGCTCTTTATGACTGGAGTTTTTCCCTCCTGTGGGCCTATGTGCCTGTGAACTTAGGTATGAGAGCACTACTGGGAGATCAGCTTCCTCTGGGTATAGTTTGTGTATGGAGTTCTGATTAACAGACTTATCTCTGGGAGCAGTTAGAGACTGGAAGGACTCCTAGGCTGCTCCACTGTTCCTGTTCCGACATGAAGATAAAGAAGAAGGGTGACTAAAGTATGGATGCTTCAGTTATTCTTAAAAGGGGTAAATAAAAATATTTATAAGCGGGGATATGGAGATAAATTTTGGAGCAGAGATCGAAGGAATGGCCATGCATAGCTTACCCTACTTGGGGATCCAGTCAATTTATATACATCCAGCAAAACTAGATAATATTGATGAAGCCAAGAAGTGCATGTTAACAGGAGCCTGATATATCTGGCTCCTGATAGGCTCAGCCAGAACATGTCAAATACAGAGGGGAATTCTAGCAGCAAACTATTAAACTGAGAATAGATTCCCTGTTGGAGGAGTTAGAGAAAATATTGAAGGAGGTGAGGGGATTTCCAACCCCCAAAAGAATAACAATACCAACTATTCAACCTCCCAGAGACTAAACTAATACCCAAAGACTACAGATGGACAGACCCATGGCTCCAGATGCAGGTGTAGCAGAGAATGGTCTTGTTGGGCACCAATGGGAGGAGAAGCCCTTGGTCATAAGAAGGCTGAATCCCCAAGGGTAGGGAAATGTCAGGGCTGGAAGACAGGATGGTTGGGGAGGGAACACTCTCTAGAAGAAAGGGGTGAATGGGATGGGGGCCTATGGTCAGGAAACTGCAAAAGGGAATAACATTTGAAATTTAAATCAAAATTATCCAATAATAAAAACAATAATGATGATGATGATGATGATGATAGCAACCAAACCACCCACCCCTTCACACCTCTCTGCCATTACATTTACCTACACTGGGGGCTTCCAGCCTTGGCAGGACCAAGGGCTTCTCCTCCCATTGATTCCCAACAAGGCCATCCTTTGCTATATATGCAGCTGGAGCCATGGTTCTGTCTATGTGTACAATTTGGATGGTATTATTGTTTTTATGGGGTTGCAAACCCCTTAAAATCCTTCTTACAAAGTTTTAAAATCTATACAAATTAAGCAACTAGCTCTCTCTAATATATTTCTAGGTCTTGTCTTCTCCAATCATTCAAGTAGCTAGGAAAATGATGTACTGACTTTTTATATATTTATACATCATCTTTTAATTCTGTTATCTTTGTTTCATGTCTTAGCAATTCCTTCATATACTCTCCTTCTAATAGTTTCAAGACCATACACAAGACTTTCTCCTATAAGATAAACTTATCTACTATTTGCTTGTATTTTTATAGGTTCATTTTTCCTATCCATGCATTTACTTATTAATACCACTTTAATTCTCTATCCTTGATGTCGGCAAATTCACCCTGGCTAAGTAATACAGCCCTCAATGGACTGTAGGGTACATGTACTTGGCACCTTATAATCCCTGGTTTGAGGCAAAGTTTGGAGATGAAATATTTCTGTAAAGGAACATGTAGGATTTTTATGTCCTCTATGCTTATCTTGTTTTGATAGAGACCATGGCACTTAAGTCCAAGTGAAATGGTTGTGTTTTGTCCTTTACAGTCTGATAATAACTCCATTCCTCATTCCTGAGAACTACAACCATTTCCTTTATTATGAAGTGAATAGCTCTGTGTAATGGGGGAGAAAAAATCCTGAGAATAAAAGAGATTGTAGATCAGTTACAGGCCAACAACAGTTACCAGCACATGTGGGGATCATGAGGATCAATGACCTGATTATGCTTCAGGGACAGGAACTGTGTAACACCTCCCCTTATGCAGGCATGTCAAAACCAGCACTGCTGTAAGTAAGTTGTTTTGCCTGATTTTACATGGCCTCTGAAGGGAGGAGTAGAATTGAATCGTCATTTAGGCCAGTGAAGGTTCTATCTATATAGCTATGAGAAATTCACCATCTCAGTTGAAAAAATTATCTTCGTGGTTCAGGGCTTTGGTGGAAGCCTCATTCCAAAAAGTAATTGGTGCTCTGTAATTAGCCCAATAAAATGAGTTGCCTGCCCAGAGGGTATTTTAGTCGTATTGTGAGTTACATTGTCATTAGTATGTTAAGAGGAGAAATATTAGAAGCACTTGAGGGAGTAGTGTAGGAGGAAGGGTACAACAAGACAAAGGGTAAATTTGAGAAATTCAATGATGTTGTGCATCTCTTAGCATGGGAGATGAGACAATCAAGTAAATTGAAGTTGCATTAGGTAATGGTATTTTTGGAGAAATTTTTACTTAACCGTTTAGCCTTTTAGGCATATATGAGTAGTGATACAGACACAGGCCCAGTGAAAGTAATTGAGACAGCATGCATGAATTGCTTTCTGCTGTTGATTATAATTGTGTCTGTAGAAAGATATTTAAAGTTCCTGATTTTTACTGTGATCCTTAACTTCCCTGTGATAGGATATAAATGGAACTTTTGATTTATAGATACATACATGTTCTCCCAGGGAAACAATTGTAGGGCATGTGGGCTGTGACCAGACAGGCATAAAAACTCTCAAGGCTGAGTGAGCTCAAGCCAAGGAATCTTAGAGTGCGAGAAAAGCAATAGAGGCACTTGATACTTGCCTCTACCTATTGTGGAACACATAAACATGATACCCAACTAAGAAGTCTATGGGCACTCTGTCACAAAGCATAGTACTTGGAGTTGTTCTCCATGCTCATGAGGTATCTATATAGCCTTAGCCTCCAGTCTATAACCAATCATTCCTGGGTATTCCCATGCTTCTCCCCTAAGAGAGATATAATCCCTGCCCCTCCACCAACGATTAAATTATATGATGCATCTACATCCAACCCAAATAAAGCAATATGAACAAACGAGCATTGTCTCACAAAGCTGCTTCAATAAATTCCCCATGGGGAATGCCTTTGCCTAATCAAACTGTGACATTAAGACTCCCAAAGAAGGCCTCTTCTCTTCTGCTCCTCTGGTACTTGGAATTTTCTCCCAGTTGGACTGGTTCCTTCTCTTCTCAGGGTTCCCCTTCCTGACTGGCCTGTATATGACCTGAGTGGAAACATGGACTATGGCCACCTGTTCACAACTTCCAATCCAGGCAGTTAACCACTTTTGGCACCTGAGTACCCAGAGCTGATAATGAGAATCACAGCATTTAACATAGACCACACTTTTTCCATTGTGTTCCTGTTTGGCATATAGTAGTGTCTGAGCCCAAGGGAAACATGGGCTGTTGACTCTATGTTCAGGCCTTTGCCCTACTCCAGACCAGCCACCCAGGCCCTGAAAGGCCCACAGACTTTGGAATTAGCCTTAAAAATCATAAGCCTACTTATGGTGAGTAGGCATTGCATGATTTTACAAGTCTGAACCCTAACCTCACAGGCAGCATACCATCAGGCACCTATTACTGTCCTCTCTTTCCCTTCAGATTTACAGGGATACAGAAAGTAGCAGCCTCCTGTTGCCACCTGCTAGGTTATGACACAACACAGCCAAAAGAAATGCTGACAGCTTGGAGCAACACAGCCCACTCAAAACTTATAATTTTAATGCTTTTGTCTAAATTTTGTGTAAATGCCAGTTCTTTCCTTGTAACAGGAACACCTGAATGAGTGCTCATGAATTTTAACTGAAAATTTTACAAAAAAAAATGTATTCTGGGCAGATCCCTGCCTGCAGCAGCTCTCTGCTCCCAAACCCCGTGGGAGAGAGAGCTCACCGCCTGGACAGGTGGGCACTCCTGAGACTGCAGAGTAGAAGAGACCACCAACACTGCCCACCCCTGCTCACATCCCTGGCCCAAGAGGAAACTGTATACGGCCTCTGGGTTCCCGTAGAGGAGGGTCCAGGAGCAGCAGGTCCACTGCATCTGAGACACCTCCAGAACCTGAAGGGACCGACCAGATAAACAGTTCTCTGCACCCAAATCCCGTGGGAGGGAGAGCTAAACCTTCAGAGAGGCAGACACGCCTGGGAAACCAGAAGAGACTGCACTCTGCCCACATCTCTGATGCCAGAGGAAAACACCAAACGCCATCTGGAACCCTGGTGCACAGAAGCTCCCGGAAAGGGCAGCACAGATCTTCCTGGTTGCTGCCGCCATGGAGAGCTCGTAAGCAACAACCCACGAGCAAACTTGAGCCTCGGGACCACAGGTAAGACAAACCTTCCTACTCCAAGTGACCTGCCTAGTGAACTCAGGACACAGGCCCACAGGAACAGCTGAAGACCTGTACATAGGAAAAACTACACGCCCAAAAGTAGAACACTCTGTTCCCATAACTGGCTGAAAGAAAACAGGAAACAGGTCTACAGCACCCCTGACACACAGGCTCATAGGACAGTCTAGCCACTGTCAGAAATAGAGGAACAAAGAAACACTAGAGACAATCTGATGGCAAGAGGCAAACGCAGGAATCCAAGCAACAGAAACCAAGACTACATGGCATCATCGGAGCCCAATTCTCCCACCAAAGCAAACACTGAATATCCAAACACACCAGAAAAGCAAGATCTAGATTTAAAAACACATTTGATCAAGATGCTGGAGGACTTCAAGAAAGGCATGAAGAAATCCCTTAGAGAAACACAGGAAAACATAAATAAACAAGTAGAAGCCTACAGAGAGGAAGCACTGCTGCTCCAGGCCACACACAAATAGATCTTCATTGGATCTGCTGGAATCACAGCCAATGTTGTTCAGACACAACACATAACTAGAGGCTTTTTGAAACAAGGAGACAATGGCAGATGACAGGCTTAGGTCCCATCTGCAAGAGATGAAACTTTGCAACAGCCCTGTGACTGCTAAACATTGGAAGACATGCATAATATACCAATGTTTATACTTTCAAAAAGCTGTATAAGGTCTTTCTCTAAGGATTTCAATTCACTGAGCAATTAAGTTGGTTGAATAATTCCTTTCCTTCCTGGCTTCCAGCGACATATTACCCACCTGGCTTAAGTTGTGTTCTATTTTGATACTTATACCTGGTCCCATTTAAATTTTTAACTGTAGATAATATATAAGACAGTTACTACAATGGTATCTATTCTTTATAAAATAAAAAAGAGGAGCTGTAGAGCTGGTGGACTGTGCCACCACAAGGGTATAAGATCTGGGGAGATTGAGTGAGCTCATACCCTAGGAATCTCGGAGATTAGAGAACAGCAGGAATGGAGCCACTCACTACCTATCTCTGTATTTGCTTTGCAACATATAACTATGACACTCAACTGACAGAGCCTTGGTCACTCAGTCATGTATCATAGCATGTTTTCTATGTTAATGAAGTATCTAGAGTGTCTTAGCATTCAGACAATGATGGTTCTTTCCTTGATTTTCTCACACCCTTCTCCCAAGAGATATAGAATCTCCAGATCACCCTGAATAAAATATATGCATCCACATCCCCGCACAAAGGAGCATCTCAGAGAGCTGCTTCACTAAAGATCATCATGGGGAAAACATTTAATTAAATCACCTTGACATTAAGACTCCTAAAGCCATTTTGTATTCTCCTGTCCCTACAGGACTCTGCACTTTTTTCCTATGTTCCTCTGTTGAGAATTTTCTGCTTAGTTCTGTACCCCATTTTTAACTGTATTATTTAGTTTGTTGACCTCAAACTTCTTGAATTCTTTATAATTTTGGATATTAGCTGTCAGATGTAGGGTTGGTGAAGATCATTTCCCAATCTGTAAGCTCTTGTTTTGTCCTATTGACAGATTCCTTTGCCTTACTGACGATATGCTTTTCATGTGGGACCATTTATCAATCGTTGTCCTAGAACCAGAGATGTTGGTGTTCTGCTCAGAATATTGTCTCCTGTACTAAGTTAAAGCAATTTCCAACTTTCTCTTCTCTTAGATTTAGTATACCTAGATTTATATTGAGGTCTTTGATTGACTTCGTCTAGAATTTTGTGCAGGCAATGAATATTAACTATGTGCATACTTCTAATCACAGATAACCAGTTGGACCAGCACAATTTCTTAAAGTTATTTTCTTTTTTCATTATACAGTTTTGACTTCTGTGTCAAAAATCAAGTATTCATAGTTGTGTTTGTTTAGTTCTTGGTCTTGGATTCTAATCCATTGATCAACCTGTCTGTTTTTATACCAATATTATGCAATTTTAGTTATTATTGCCCTAGTAAAACTTGAAACCAGGGATGGTGCTACTTCAAGAAGTTATCGTATTATACAGGATATTTTTAACTATCCTGGGATTTTTTCAGTTTCCATATGAAGTTGGGAATTGTTCTTTTAATGTATGTAAAGAATTGTGTTGAAATATTAAAGGGATTTGCATTGAATATATAGATTTCTTCTGATAAGAAGTCCATTTTTATGTGTTAAACCTACTGATCCATGAACATGAGAGACCTTTCTATTTCTTGATACTGTTTTCAAATTCTTTCATCAGAGACTCGATTCCTTGACATGTAGGACTTTCAATTACTTGGTTAGTATTATCCCAATATATTTTATATTTTTTGGCAATTTTGAAGGTTGGTGTTTCCCTGGTATCTTTCTCATTCCATTTACTATTTGTATAATGGAGGGCTACTGATTTTATATTCAGCTAATTTTGTGTCCAGTCACTTTTGTGAAGATGAATATCAGCAGTAGGAGATCTTTGATAGAATTGTGGTGGTCAGTTATGATGATACTACCATATAATCAGTGAAGAGCAATACTTGACTTGTTTTCAATCTTGTATCTTCTATTTGTTCTTTAGTTGTCTTATTGTTCTACCTACAACTTCAAGTAGTAATTTGAAAATATATGAAAGGATTGACAAGCTTGCCCTGTCCCTTATTTTAGTGTAATTGTTTTAAGTTTCTTTCTATTTAATTTGATGTAGGCTATTGGCCTGATGCATATTGCTTTTATTGTCTTTAGGCATGTGCATTGTATCACTGATTTCTCCAAGACTTTTACCATGATGGGGTGATGGATTCTGTCAAACCTTTTTCAGCCTTTAATGAATTAACATCACTGGACTGAGGCCAACCTGATCATAGTGGATAATGTTTTTGAGGTGTACATATTCAGGAGACCAGATGCTGATGCATATAAGCTCTATGATTACTGTTTCCTTCTCTGTGAGTACATGTGAGCTATGCTCAGTTGTTTCAAAAAGTGTTGTTCTCTTAGTGTTTCTCCATTTCCTCTGTCTCCCCTATTACTTTGGACTCCTCTTCTATGTTCTGTAAAGTCTGAGGGAAAGAATTTAATGGTGACATTTCATTTAGTTCTGTGCGCTCTGAGGTGCCTGTATCCGCGTTTCTCCCTGTAATATCTGTGAGTTCCTGTGTTTATTTCCATCTGCTACAAAAAGAATCCTCTCTGATGGTGTATGTATAAGTCTATGTATATAACAGAATATTATTAGGATCCAGATTATTTTTACTTTCCACTGTGCTCTATTTTCATAAGATCCTTCAAATGCCCTTAATTCTAGTTTTCTTTCAACTTATTACTTCTGTTAACTCCATCTCTACCTCCATTTCACACCTAGTCCTTCTGTTATTGGCTCCAGAGCTTCATGTTTTCATTGGACTATAACAAATTTGTTTTTGCTATATAAATAGTTGGCAAAAAATTATCTTATGAGCTATATATTCTCTCCTATTTTCTTTGCAATGCAGAAGGTTTTTTGTTTGTTTGTTTTTGTTTTGGCTTGGTTTAGTTTTTGTTGTTTGCAATTAAATGCTTTCCAGAAAATAAAAGAAAGATAAAAGAAATAAGAAAAATAGAGTTTCATCTATGGTATTAGTGACTAAAGGTAAAGATGCAGAGAAAAATACGCAGAGCAAGTCTAGTGATTAATATTAGACTTAGGAGAAAACACAAAGAAGAGACAGTGAATCAAAAAGAGGATCAGACAAAGGAAGGATATAAAGCTTCTGTTTACTTGTAAGATAAAGGTAAACTAAAAGGGAAATATTTTTAATGTGATCAAGCAATTTACAACTATCTCAGTGCTTAGCAAGCCAAAACAAAGTGCCATGTATCTGTGTTCTTTGGGAAAGTCTACCTCAAAAGAGTTGAGAAGGGAATTAGAAAGGTGGGTTAAAACCTGTTAACTGAATGAACATTATATATTAGGTAAGGAGAACATGAAAGGAAAGAAAATAGATGTGAGTATACTAAAGTTTACCCATAATCTGAGGATCTTATTCAATACAGAGTATCCTAGAAGAGAATGCTTTAGTAAGATAGCCACTTTAGTTTAGGAGAATTTAGGTTCCTCCAAACACAGGAACTCACAGATATTACAGGGAGAAGAACGGATACAGGGACCTCAGAGTCACTTTACGTTATAGCCAGTATGTATCTCAATATAGTTTATGTCTGTAATGTATGTCCAGTCCTTGGATAGTTCTGAGAAATGCAAACACTTGCTTTCAGAGTTTTAGAAAGCTTCATTGCTATGCAGAACCTGGGTAGGGGAAAATGCCTCTGTAAAATTATTGGTTTTAATCTCCATAACTGATATTTAAACACTTTTCTGTCCGCTGTCAAGACCGGGATTTGCTAAAATTGGCAAAGATTAATGATACTTAGCCTCTCCCTTTATTGTTCATAATTTCAAATTCTCAGTTATACATCTTAAACTTTAATTACATGATATAAGTATCCTAAAATTTTGTCTCTATGATATCCTCAAAATAAAAATGTTGGTAAACATTTGCACAATAGATATTATATAAAGAACTTGCATGGTCGATTCCTTCTCTTTTCCTTCAATACCCAACCTTCTTCCCCACTTAACCAGTATTGATTATGTGGTGGATATCCATTATAAATTATAATTATGTACATAATTAAAATGGATTGCTATTAGTTGCATTGCTAGGAATGAGGATAATCTACATGCTTGTCTATATTCCATATTTATTATGTAATATTATATCTTGGATATGACTCACAGGAAAACTCAGAAAATATTTTTGTTCTGCTCAGATGTGTTGTTATATATGAGGAACTTGAGAGCAACATTACTTCATATGTTTTTTTCAACCTTATAAATTTAATGGTTGGTTTTAAAATGAATGTTCCTTGACTAACAGTGAAATCAGAAAAACAATTCTCATCTAAAATCTGTTCTATTCATTAGACATAGGCACTGTGATTCGAACATATAGTATTCTATTTATTGAAGGTTTCATTTGTGTTGTTTTATATTTTATTTAGTTTTGTATGATCATATTTTTCTACTTCCATGGATATTGCCCTCATTTTTCTTCAGCGCTTATTTTGTGTTGATTTTTATTTTATGTTTTTAGACTTCATTGGAGTTTATGATCCATAACTATGTTCAAGAAGAAATTGGAGTAGCAGAGTAAAGAATGCAAAGAGTTGCAGTTTAGCAATGTTTCCAAATTCATGATGCATGTGTGTAGGTAATTTGTAATTCCTTACCTTGAAAATGTTGAAAATTTTGACATGCTCCCTATAGATTTTGATGGCTAGAAAATTTTTTATTCATGGTATTTACTTATATAATTAAGACATTTGTACTTTTAGATTATAGTTGTAAGTAATTTTATATATTCTTATTAGTATACTCTCATCAGTTGTATGATTTCCATATATACTACACAATTGTCTTTCTATGTGTTATGGTTGTTCAGTTTCTGTCTGATTTCATTGATGTTTTTTCTTTGTCTATTATTTTATAGTGATTATTTAGAGATACAGCATATTATAGGAGTTGATTCATGTGGAATGAGAATGAGGTGACAGGATACAAAAAGTAAGAAAGTTCAGAACAGGCACTAGTGTTCAGTTTCTTGTTCCACAAGGGCCCTAAAAAAGAAAGTAACCTATGGGCCTGACTCCCACTGGCAAATATTCTCTGGCAAATAGTGCTACTTATGCTCTTGGATTATATCACACGTTTCAGTATATACATTATTTTTAAATTAGTTTTTAATGTTTCTTGAGATAATGCACATCACTGCTTTTCTGTATATGTATATACAATATGAAGGTCAGTATTCATATAAATATGCATGTACCTGGAGTCTATAAGTCAACATAAGCTCTCCAACTAGGTATATCTCTGTGTAAGTTTTTGATATACAATCCCTCACTTAAATATTTTTTGATATACAATCTCTCATTTAAATGGAGATAAGTATTTCAAGTTAGATGGATATGTTACTGTCTCATGGTCACTCCTATCCTTGTCTCCAAACGCTTGCATACAGGCTTGTACTACACATATGCCTGGCTTTTTATACACTTACAAGGATTTAACTTAATTTTGAATAGTTGTGCAATAAGAAGCATGCTAATTGACACTTCAACACAGTTCTCATAATTTTCTTAGATTTACATGCATGGGATGAATGTTCCATAAATTTCTGACCTTGTCAGTCATTTGGTTAAAAGTTTTTTTTTTTTTTTTTTTTTTTCGGAGCTGGGGACCGAACCCAGGGCCTTATGCTTCCTAGGCAAGCGCTCTAACCACTGAGCTAAATCCCCAACCCTAAAAGTTTTATCTAAGAGTTCCAATAGGTAAATTTGGTAAATTTACTTTACAGTAAGAATTAATATTAATTAATTTTTATCAAATGTTTTCCATATAATAATTTGCAAATTGGTATTTTATATCTATGTCTACACTAAATGATTCATATTAATTCTTTGCTATTTCATATTTATCAGTGAAATTATATTAATCAAAATTATGATTCGAAGCACAGAAAATTTGGAAGGTGATCTTGCCTTGCTTAACTTACGTTCCGACCTCAACCTTGGCCATGATCCACATCTGCATTCCTGAAGAAATAGACTGTGAATGTTATTTGGCTTTGACAATGTAGACATATTTTAGCTTGTTATGTAACCTCAGTAAGTATTGCAGATGGCCATATATCTAAGATGATATTGGGGTTAGAAACAAGATATAAAAAATGGTGATGCTAGAGGAATATTGTTAAATTATGCAGACAATTAAGACAGTTGCTCAATTTTAAGACTATATCCTGCATTATTTGTTGTTGTATGTAGTTTTATGCTACTTCCTTTAGCTCCTGGTGGTGATCACACTACCAGCCCTCCCAGCTTCACTTAAATCTGCAGAAAACACACACACACACACACACACACACATACACACACACACACACACACACACACACACACACAGAGTTTGCTTCTTTCAACATGCCTTATGACACAATACCTGGGTGTTACTGTCTTCTGGACATGTATGTCTGGAAAAGCATGCCCTTATTAATATTTTTATCTCCATTCTCCCACCTGGCTAAACATCAGTGGCTAGTCCCACCTAGCCCATGCCAAACATCCATGACCACCCACCTGCAGCAGTAGCCACAGGCCCCAGATCCTTCTGAGACCTCACATGGCTACTGGCTTCTCTTTCCAAAGCGTGACAAAAACACTTCTCCTTCCTTGCCTCTGTCTTTTTCTTTTGGGACCCAAAAGTCCCTCCTATATCTTCTACCCAGAAATTAACCCCAAGCTTTATTTATTAACAGACCAGGGACCAACTGGGAGCAGGACCTTAGCATCAGAACCATACCCTTCACTTTGCTTAAACATACTCTGCCTAATAGGGTAATGATCAGATATTAAGCCTACAGCCACATGCAACTGTATGTGCTGTCTTCAAATGGTAAATAATTCTAAAATCACATAAAATAATATTAAATTTTAAAATTTTTAAATATTATTTTTAATATTAATAGAATAATGCTAATTTTTAATTTTTAAAATTTGCTCTTTTTACACTCCAAATGTAAAAAGTTCCAAATAAGGAGTAGTAACATCTTGCTTCCCAAACACATAAATTTTATGTGTAGCTCAGATACTAAATGGAATAGAACACTACAACATCTTTCGTGATTATTTACTGTTCCCAAATATTAATCACATTCCTTAAATTCTAAATCCTAAAATTCCATTAAGGATTTTTTCCATTATTTTCTACCTTTGTCACATAGACAAATTGTTACCTCACCTTTCCTAACATAACACTTTTGACCCTGTCTAGAAGGCAGTAGGATCATGGTTGGAATACATGAATTCATGTTATTACAGCAATGTGTGCAAGAAGTATTCTGTTACTCACAACTAACATTACTAACAATCAACCTATGCAGAGATACAACATGTTTAGGACTTCTAAAACTTACCTCCACAGGTGCAATCCCACTGACAATGAAGGGGAATGCCGAATTCTCCACATTCTCACCAGCATCTGTTGTCACCTGAGTTTTTTACCTAAGACATTCTAACTGGTATTAGGTGGAATCTCAGGGTTGTTTTGATTTGAATTTCTTTAATGACTAATGGTAATTTAATGAGATTCCATTTGTCAATTGTTGATCTTAGAGCATAAGTCATTGGTGTTTGCATTAGGAATATTTCCCCAGTGCACATGTGTTCAAGGCTCTTCCTCACCTTTTCTTCTATTAGTTTGGGTGTATCTGGTTGTATGCCAAGGTTATTGAAAAACTTGGACTTGAGCTTTGTACAGAGTGATAAGAATGGATCTATTTGTATTCTTTTACGTGCTGACCTGCAGTTGAACCAGCATCATTTGTTGAAAATGCTATCTTTTTTTCCACTGTATGGTTTTAGCACCTTTGTCAAAAATCAAATGACAATGGGTATGTGAGTATACTTTTGGGTCTTCAATTCTATTCTTCTGATCTACCTGCCTATCTTTGTACAAATAACATATAGTTTTATCAGTATTTTTCTGTAGTACAACTTAAGAGCATGGATGGTGATTCCCCCAGTCCTTTTATTGTTGAGGATAATTTTCAATAAACTGTTTTGTTTTGTTTTTTTGCTTTTTTTGTTGTTCCAAATGAATTTGCAAATTGCTCTTTCTATCTCTACAAAGAATTGAGTTGGAATTTTGGTAGGGATTGCATTTAATCTGCAAATTGTTTGTAAGATGGCCGTTTTTACAATATTAATCCTGCCAATTCATGAGATTGGGAGATCTTTCCATCTTCTGAGATCTTCTTCAATTTCTTTCTTCAGAGATTTGAAGTTCTTATCATACAGATCTTTCACTTGCTTGGTTAGAGTCATAGCAAAGTATTTTATATTACATGAAACAATTGTGAAGGGTGTCATTTCCTTAATTTCTTTCTAAGCCTGTTTATCCTTTGAGTAAAGGATGCCTACTGATTTGTTTGAGTTAATTTTATACCCAGCCACTTTGCTGAAGTTGTTTATTAGGCTTAGTAGTTCTCTTGTGGAACTTTTAGGGTCACTTAAGTACACTCTCATATCATCTGCAAATAGTGAATTTTTGTCTTCTTCCTTTATCTCTTTGACCTCTTTCATTGTCTGATTGATCTAGGTAGGACTTTGAGTACTATATTGAATAAGTACAGAGAGAGTGGGAAGCCTGTCTGGTCCCTGATTTTAGTGGGATTGCTTGAAGTTTCTCTCCATTAAGTTGGATGTTGTCTACTGGTATGTTATATATTGCTTTTACTATGTTTAGGTATGGGCATTGAAATCCTGACCTTTAAAAAGAAACTTTTAAAATGAAGGGGTATCGAATATTATCAAATGATTTCTCGGCATCTAATGAGATGATCATGTGGTTTTATTTTGTTTTTGAGTTAGTTAATATAGTGGATTATGTTAATGAATTTACATATGTGGTTTCAACCTTGCATCCCTGGGATGAAGCCTACTTGATAATGGTGTCTGATCATTTTGATGTGTTCTTAGATTCCTTTTTCAAGAATATTGAGTATTCTTTGGTTGATATTCATAATGGAAGTTGGACTGAAGTTTCTTTCTATGATGGTTCTTGTGGGGATTAGGCATAACCATAATTTTGGCTTCATAGAATAAATTGGTTAATGTTCCTTCTGTTTCTATTCTGTGTAATAGTTTGGACAGTAATGGTAGTAAGTCTTCTATGAAGGTCTGATGGATTTTTGCACTAAACCATCTGGTCCTGGACTATTATTTTTCCCATTGGCAGATTTTCAATAGCTACTTCTATTTCTTTAGGAGTTAAGGGACTGTTTACATGATTTATCTGATGCTAATTTAACTTTGTTATCTTAAATCTATCTAGAAAATTGTTCTTTTCATCCCAATATTCTAGTTTAGTTGAATTCAGGCTTTCATAGAAGGATCTAATGATTTTTTAATTTCCTCGGATTCTGTTACTATTTATATCTTTTCATTTCTGATTTGGTTAATTTGGATACTCTCTCTGTGCCCTCTGGTATGTCTGGTCAAGGGATTATCTATCTTGTTGATTTTCTCAAAGAAGCAGCTGCTGGTTTTGTTTATTCTTTGTATACTTCCTTATGTTTCTACCTGGTTAATTTCAGTCCTGAGTTTAATTATTTCCCGTCATCTGTTCCTCTAGGATATATTTGTTTATTTTTTTTTCTAGTGCTTTTAAATGTGCTCACAAACTGTTAATATATGGTCTCTCCAGTTTCTTTTTGGAGGCATTCAGAAGTATGAGTATTCCTCTTAGCACTGCTTTCTTTGTATTCCATAAGATTGGGTATGTTGTGTCTTCATTTTCATTAAATTCTAAAAATTCTTTAATAAATTTCTTTATTACTCCCTTTACCAAGTTATCATTGAGTAGAGTGTTGTTTAGATTCCATGTGTATGTGGGTCCTCTTTATATTTCCAGTTTGTTAGTCTATGTGCTTTTTGTGGGGAATTGAGACCATTGATGTTAAGAAATATTAAGGAATTGTGATTGTTGTTTCCTGTAACTTTTGTTTTTAGAGTCAGAATTTGTGTGGCTCTCTTCTTTTGGTTTTCTTGCAAGAAGATTATATTCTTGCTTTTTCTAAGATATAGATTTACACCTTGTGTTGGAGTTTTTCTTCTATTGACCTTTATAGGTCTGGATTTGTTGCAAGATATTGTGTAAATTTGATTTTGTCGTGGAGTATCTTGGGTTCTCCTTCTATGTTAATTGAGGGTTCTGCTGAATATAGCAGCCTGGGCTGGCTTTTTGTTCTTTTAGGGTCTGTATGACTTCTGCCCAGGATCTTCTGGCTTTGAAAGTTTCTGGTGAGAAGTGTGGTGTAATTCTGACATATGTTACTTGACCTATTTTACCTTACTGCTTTTAATATTCTTTATTTTGTACTTTTGGTGTTTTGATTATTATTTGATGGGAGGAATTTCTTTACTGATCCAATCTATTTGGAATTTTTTAGGCTTCTTGCATGTTTATGGACATCTCTTTATTTAGGTTAGGAAACTTTCTTCTACAATATTTTGAAGATTATATATTTGCCCTTTAGTTGGGAATCTTTGCTCTCTTCTATACCTATTATGATCCTTAGGTTTGGTCTTCTCATTGTGTCCTGGATTTCCCGGATGTTTTGTATTAGGATCTTTTTGCGTTTTACATTTTCTTGGACAATTATGTTAATGTGTTCTATGGTATCTTCTGCCCCTGAGATTCTCTCTGTTATCTCTTGTATTCTGTTTGTTATGCTTGCATTCATGTTCCTGACCTCTTTCCTGGGTTTTTTGTCTCCAGGGTTGTCACTCTTTATTATTTCTTTGTTTCTATTTACATTTTTACATCCTGGATGTTTTTCTCCAATTCCTTGACCTGTTTGCTTGTGTTTTCCTGTAATTCATTAAGGAATTTTTTGTGTTTCCTCTTTAAGGGCTTCTGTTGTTTACCTGTGTTGTCCTGCATTTCTTTAAGTGAGTTATTTATTTATTTCTTAATGTCCACTTTCATCATCATGATGTGTGATTTTATATCAAAATCTAGCTTTTTCGGTGTGTTGGGATAAACATTATTTGCTTTGGTGGGAGAACCGGGCTCTGAATATGCCAAGTAGTCTTGGTTTCTGTTGCTGAGTTTCCTGTGATTGCCTCTTACCATCTGTTTTTCTCTGATTTTCGCTGGTCTTTCTGTCTCTAACAATGAATTGATCCTCCTCTAAGCCTGTGTGTCAGTACTCCTGCAGACAGCCTTTCTCCCAGCCAGATCTGGGTACAGAGAACTGTATAACAGTGCCATCTCCAGGCTCAGGCAAAAACTGAAACAATTCTGTCCTATATTGCTCCTGTGTTCCTGTGTCCTGAGGTCTCCAGGTGGGTTCCTCGGAGCTGAAGTGGTGTTCTTACCTCTGTTCTCAGTTATGTCAGAGTTCCTGGAGACTGGCTGTCAGATCTGGGAGCAGGCAGAGACCAGAAGGGTTCTCTCCCTGAATGTTCCTAGGCTTCTGTGTCTCTTTGACTGCTCCTAGGTTTCTGTGTCTAAACAGCTCTAGGCAGGTTCCTCTTGGGCCAGGAATGTGAGCAGAAATCGTGGTCTCTCCTGAGATCTCAGGATTGTCTGCAATTCTGAGAGTCCACCTCTCCCCCAACAGGATTTGTGTCCAGAGATCTTTGGGACCAGGTCAGCTCTTGGTGCAGACAGAAACCAGAAGCCTGAATCATATTTTAAATTTATGTATTTATTCACTTATTTATATCGCAAATCCTGTCTCTTCTGTACTCCCCCCTCACAGAGACCCTTCTGCATCCCTCATCCCCTTCTCTTCTGAGAAGATGCCCCCCCAATGGTATGTCTCTACCCTGACACACCAAGTCTCTACAAGATTAGGCTCATCCTCATTCATTGAGGCCATAGGAGAGAGTTTTGTTGGAGAACAGATACTACTCAGGCTTTATCTTTAGGGAGAACCTCAGGTTCTATTGATAGGGGGACCTACATAGAAATTGAGCTACATAGGTTCCAGTGGCCTCATTCTAATACATATATGTTCTTTGGTTGTCGATTCAGTCTCTGAAAGAACACAGAGTTCCAGATTAGTTGATATTCTTGGTCTACCTATGGGGTTCCCATCTCATTCAGGCCCTTCAATTATCCCTCTCACTCTTCTGTAAAAGTCCCTTGCCTTTGTCCAATGTTTGGCTATGGGTAACTGCATCTATTTCAGTCAGCTGCTGAATAGAACCTTTCACTGAAAAGTTATGCTTGTCTCTCAACTGTAAGCATAACACAGTACAACTTTCTATCAGTCATTTTATTTATTTACATTTGAAATTTTGTTCCTGCTCCCCGTTTCCCCTCTACAAACACCTTCTTCCCTGTGCCCCCATTTGCTTCTGTAAAGAAGCTGACCCACCCACCCACCCACCAACTGCTGCCTCATTGCCATAACATTCACCTATGCTGAAGCATCAGGCCTCCACAGGACCAGGGGCTTCCCCTCCCACTGATGCCAGAGAAGACAATCTTCTGCTTCATATGAAGCTGGAGACATAGGTTCCTCCAAGTATATTTTCTGGTTGGTGATTTAGTCCCTGGGAGCTCTGGGGTTTCTTGTTGGTAGATATTATTGTTCTTCCTATGGGGTTGCACATACCTTCAGCTTCCTCAGTCCTTCCCCTAACTCCTTTAGGATCCCCATGTTCAGTGCATTGGTTGCCTGTGAGCACCTGAATCTGTATTGGTCAGACTCTGGCAGAGTCTTTCAGAAGACAGCTATACCAGGCTCCTGTCAGCAAGCACTTCTTGGCATCAGCAATAGTGTCTGAATTTGTTGTCTGCATATTGGATGGATCCCTAATTGGGGCAGCCCCTGGATAGCCTATCCTTCAGGCTCTGCTGCACTTGTTCTACCTCTGTGTCGTGTGGACTGTAGAAATTCTGGGTTAATATTTTTGAGATGGGTGGGTAGCTGCATCCCTCACCCTGGGGCCATGCTTAATTACTGGCTATGGTCTCTACATTTTCTCTCTCCCCCTTTGTTCGGTATTTCAGCTAATGTCATCCTCATTGGGTTCTGGGAACCTCTTGATTTAATGGCATCTAGGACTTTCTAGTGCCTATCCCAAGTTCCCCATCCCCTACTGCTACATAATTCTGTTCAATTCCCATATCCTCTGTATTTCTTCCCTCTCTCCTCCCACACCTGATCCTGTCTCCCTTTTCCCTCCCTCTCTGCTCACCCTCCCACATGCCTCCTTCCCTCAGAGTATTATTAATAATGTCAGGGGCCAGTGCTTCCCAATGGGATGGGTTTCAAGTTGGGCCAATTATCAGTTGCCCATTTCTTCACCCAATGCTCCATCTTTCTACCTACACTAATTTAGACTGGACACATTTTGCTTTGAGAACATTGTGTGGTGTGTTGGTGTCTTCATCCCTCTAATGGGAGTCCTGCTAGGCTAAAGGAAGTGAACTCTTCAGGTTCCATGTCCTCACACTTAGGCATCTAGGATAAGGTCACCATTCATTGACACCTGGGAGCCTCCACTAGCTCAAGTATCTAGGACTTCCTAAAGATTTCCCCTATTCCCAATTCCCTGTACCTTCAGGTTACCATTCACTTTGATTGTCCTCTAGGTCTCTCTCCTGTCTTTTCCTGCATCTCCCCCATTCCCTCCATGCTCTTTCCACACACTTCTCTCCTTCCCTCTGCTTCCTATGACTATGTTCTTCTTCCTTCTATGTGTGATTCAAGAATACTCACTTGGACCTTACTTCTTTATCTTCTTGGTTCTGTGGGATTTATCATGAGTATTCTGTACTTAATTGTTAATATCCACTTATCAGTGAGTGTTCCCCATGCATATCAGTTTGGGTTTGGATTACCTCACTCAGGATGGTATTTTTTAGTGCCATCTATTTGCCTACAAAGCCCACAGTGGTCTTGTGTAGGGTGATGTCATACAGGTGAAGGAAGGTACAAGATAGAACGAGTCCTGTCATTGGCTGAGAAGGAACGATGGATAGGAGAAAAGGTTTAGAGAGAGGAGGAGACTGGAGGAAGGGAGAAGAAGCAGCAGATAGAACATGGAGGATGATATTAAGATTCCTCTCTGCACATTTACAGGTTGTTATGAATATTCTTAATGGATGGATATGTACAAGACTTTGTAGGTCTAGGTAGGCAATTATATCTTATTAATTGGATCAGATGTTATTGTGTTGTGTGTTCTTTCATGTGGCAATTTAAGTTTAAGAGAGTGTGTAGCAGCTGGAATCACTAGACTACCATGGAATTGAGATGTATATTTCCTGCATTGGCAACCTACCTTGGGAACTAGATAGGTAGATTTTTGCCAGGCTCAGAGAGAAGTCATCTGCACTGTGATATGGGCTAGAGCAAAGCAGGTAAGAGACTTTGCAGACTGAGATGACGATATCTACCAGATATGTTGGGGCACTGAGGTGACTTATCAAGTGTGGGGTAAAATACAACATTTTTTTTTAATAATTGTATGGTAACAGGTGGTGGACAAATATCCACTAGTAAGCCTAACAGTTGAAAGAAAGTTTTCTTTTCTAAGTAAGAGGGGGGCAGCATCATATTGAGTCACATGATCGCCCTAGCAAAGGAAACTTCAACAAAGAAACAGCAGAGTAGGTCCCCTGCTGTGATAAGCAGTGGCATCTTAGAGAGTTACACATTTAAGCTGCTTTCTAAAGAAAGTTATTTAGAAAGTCTTTCAGGATACCCATATTCTTTCTAACTTGGGCTCCACGGGAATTTTGGATTAAAATCCTAGTTAGACAATCTACTTCTGAATGACATGTGTTATTAGAAGATGATTAAAGGAGAAAGGTTTTGTCTTTGTGTTTTTAAAAATGATTATTAGACTCTGGAAACCTCACAGTGTCATATTGATTAGATTTGAGAGAGAGAAAGACCGCTTGAAAAACTAGATTCAAGAAAATCAAACAAAAAGATATCTGTAAACTTTTATCTTAAGAATATGCTGCAGAATGAACCTGCTTGGATTCCTGATCCCATGAATTTCACCTGGGTCCAAACAAGACAGACACATCAGGCTACAACATTTGTTCCATTTTCTGTACACCCTAACCCCCAAGGATATCTCAATACCCATGTACAACTTGAAGAAGTTATGGAAGAGTCAGTGCCCCAATTCTCTGGGCTTGAGCGGGGGATGAAAGTGGTTATTCTAAGGTTGTTTTATGAGGAATATATAATTGGTCATAATTTAATGGGGAGGGATTGGCTAGATTGATTTGTACAACCATAATCTCATTTAGTAACTAAGCTAATATCATAGCTTTACTGTGGTATAGAATTAATTTTTATAAAAAATAATTTAAGTACGAGGTTCAAAGCCAGTCCTTCTATTAATGCCATTACAAATTTCTGAGTTGATTTAATGTGTGAGTTAAGGGTCAAATAACAAATTCATGGCTCTGAGTTTGTTAGAGTACTTTCGAGATAATAAGATATCTAGATACTTTTCATAAATGTCAGAAATCCACAAAATATTCGATTTTAAGTTATTTATCTTTTGTTGAAACATATCTGTTCCTAACATTCCCCTATGGTAGATTTAACAAAGAAATTGAGCATCTCTACCTCCAGGTGAGGTAATACTTTGTGGATAGGCAGCCACTGGGCAGAAACTGCCAATTTCATCTACAGAATAATACTGTCCACAAAGGTACACTTTATGCAGAATAGTGACCCGTCCAGTGGATCCAGTTATTCAGGGTCCTGAAGAGGCTTTCTACCTGTGGATCAATGGGTGTGAAGAGAAGAAGGAGACCAAGCAAAGTTCTGTTGTCAAGGTCTCGTTTATTGAGAGAAATGTACAGCATTTAAAGCTCTGAGGCAGGGATAGAAGCAGGAACTGAAGCTTAGGGTGGGGGAGTATTGGGAAGTGCCCAAGGATATAGGGTGAATCACTAAACTGCAAGATATTCTCCTTAAGCAAAGAGGCAACAGTCTTCTGGGGACATGTTCTTTGAAAAGGTCGAACCCTTCTCAGGAATCTGCTCAGGGACATCTGGTGTTTTTCTCAGGCTGAAACATCCTGTGATTGCTCCTGGGGTCTTCCTGGGAGAGGCTTTTGTCCAACAATCTCATAATCTTACAGCAGCCACCTAGGGGTGAGCAACTGTGGCCATACAGCCCAGAGTCATGTAGCCACCTTGAGCTATGAAGTCACAGAGCGGCCAGGCCCAAATCCAATATGGCTCCCTACATCTCCCCCATTTTTCTTTTATAAGACATCATTAGGTGGAAGTAGTGGTCTGAGAGAGATCAGACATGCCTCACAGAGTGCCCAGCTCGACCATGACGAGCCACTCTTGCAGTTAGGACTGCACCCCCATGTCTAGGAATGAGCTTATGCTGTAACACACCGTTCTGGGCTATACGTGTGTGTTTTTGGGGGGAGAAACTGGGCAGAGGGGCATTTGACCGGCCCATACGTTTAAACAGGGTGTAGCCACCTCTGTCTTAGGATCTACCTCTCGAACCCTAGCCTTACCCACAATAGGATTACCTTGTCACCCTCAAGGCTCCGTGTCTCTGGTTGGTCAAGGGTCCGAGGAAGGTTACCCTCACTGAGTATGACTACTATGGGTCATCTTCTCATTCCTCTTACTTGAGCCCAGGGGCGAAAGGGTAGGGGCCAGATGGCATTAATTTAGGAGATTGTGGAATTTGAGCCTCTCCTGATATGTAGTGGGCACCTCATCTTGTTCGTTGTCTCTCTAGTTTTCCTCAGCTGTTCCGGTCTCCAAGCGATGATAATGTGCTGAAACAGAATTTCTAGGCAAAGCAGAATCTATTTGTGATTTAATAAAGCATGTAAGTCACAGAAAGGCCCAAGGACCAAAGGAAATCAATAGAAGCAGGCCCACAACGGGTCCTAAAATCGAAGGCAACAGGGTAGAGAGCCATGGGGATATAGAAAACCAGTTTTTGTACCAAGACTCCTGTTGCTTGCTATCTCTCTCTCTCTCTCTCTCTCTCTCTCTCTCTCTCTCTCTCTCTCTTTCGTTTTTCTAGGCTATCTTTCACTTTTCTCAGACTGTCTTCCACAAGTCCAATCTTGTCTACAAAAATACAGCATTCCACTTTTAAGGCTGCACAAAGTCCTCCTTGTTGTAGGAAGAGCAAATCAAGCCCTCTTCTATTTTGCAGTACTACTTCTGAAAGGGAGGCAACAGAATCTTTTAAATTGGCTAAGCCCTCTCTCAGTTCACCTAGGTCAATTGCTGCGCTGAGTAAATGATAGCATTGATTTTATTGGGAGGTCACAAGAGAAGTGATGCCTGTTCCTTTCTCTGCTGTCCCTAACCCCAAGAGGATTGTGAGAGTGATGGCTGATATAGGCTCTCTCTTCTCTCGATGTGGTGCACCAGGGTTCCTATCCAAAAAATCCAAGATATCTTGTAGCTCATGAATGCTGATTCTGTGGAGTAATTGTACTAATATGCAGTTATCATGCTGCTGTAAGAAATCAGATATGATTACATAGGTAGTCAGCCCTGATGAACATGCCAGATAGGTATGGTTTGGGGCGAGCAGGTACTCATGATGTTTGTTAACAACCATATTTCTAACAGCTGGTGAGAAGGGAGCATATGTTCTCCCAAAATATAACTTCCCACCCCGGATACATCAGTGAGGGTAAATCCTAAAGAGCCTCCATATAGGACATTGGATTCATTGGTATAAATAAATTCTCCAAAAAGGGCAATGCCTTCATAAAATGGAGGGGAGGCAGAAAAGCACATCCAACAGTCCACATATTTGGAGGAATTATTTATCTGCTCTTGGAGAAGTAAAGCTGAGGCAGATGCATTACGGATGGAAAGTATGACTCTGGAGGATGGCATAGGGCCTGGAGGAATGGTTGGCTGAAAGACAGTGTTCACAAGGGAATCTTGTGGGGCCTGTGTGGCCACTGGGATTTTGGGCTTTGAGCCTTTTTTAGGCAGAGAGGGAAAATTATGAAGAACAGGGTTTGGTCCAATAGAAGCCCTGTATGTGCTAGGGACAGTTTTGAGTAACTTTATGGTAAAATAGAGTCCCTGGTCATAGCCAGTCAGATAGAGGCAAAGGCCCCAGGAGAGGCCTAGTGGCTCCTTTGTCCAAACTTTTGCTTTTCCTTGGGGAGTGAAATTAATTACCAAGGGGCTGCAACAATTGGTGCAGCTGTGAGGTTTATTTTGTGTATCCACATCCACAGTGATATAATCCCATGTGGAGGAGGGTTTCCAGTATGCGTCCCCTGTGGTTTCACACCCCCAGGAGGCACAATAGAATTGATCCCTGTATCCACACTTACAGTTTAGGGAGTGATCTCTGTGGGATCCGGGGCAGATGTAAAAGTCAGTTTCCCTAATGTTGGTGCGTTGATGGACAGTGTCACAACCGACATATCTGACTTTATCTAGAGGTAAGTATTTGTCTGTGAGGCCCCAGTAAGAATTTCCTCCTACAGGTAGTTTACATAAATCTGGAGTTAATTGTGGCCAGGTGGGGTTAGGGCCAGTGTGGGAGGTGGTAAAGGTGGTATCTCCGGCCTCATTTATAATTACCCAGGTGTAATTCCAAATCTGATAGGGGCTTGACGTTCCGGATGTCAGCACAGTTAGAAAGAGAAGTTTCAGTAGAATCCAGTTGAGCTTCATTGCTCTGAAAAAGAAAACATGCATTTTTCTCAGGCGCCACCCTGGAATTTGTCATAAGGCTTTATCAATCTTGGGATTTGTTTGGAATTTATTGTAAAGCTTTATTAATCTTGCAGGGAGCCATCTGGCTCCCCCCTCTTTAGAATTATAAATACAGGCGGACCCTTTTCCCCAAACGATCATGTGGTCAGGACCTTGCCATAGTCCAGTTAGGGGGTCCTTCCAAAGAACATGAGCATTATCCATCTTGGTTGAGGGGTGCCATAAGCGATCAGCGGCTGAACGCCCTTGATTATCCAAGGTTAAGAAATTTAAAACAAAAAGGGCATGGGACAATAAGAATTTAGCCCTGCCTTTAAGAGAATAAAGAGTTTCTTGGGCAGTAACCATTAAGAGTGTATTTTTAAGGGTTTGATGGGCTCATTCCACAATCCCTTGTCCCTGAGAGTTATAAGGTATGCCTGTAATATGCTTTATTTGAAATTGGGAGCAAAATTGTTTAAATTTGTGACTAATATAGCCGGGCCCATTATCTGTTTTTAGCATTTTGGGCTGTCCCATAACCAAAAGTGAGTAGAGCATATGAGCAATAACATCTTTTGTGGCCTCTCCTGTGTGTGCAGAGGCACATATAAATCCACTAAATGTATCAATGGTATCATGTACAAATTTTAATTTACAAAGGAGGGAAGATGGGTGACATCCATTTGCCAGAGCTCTCCAGAGACCAGCCCATGGGGGTTGACCCTAGGTGGGGGTCAGGCAGTGGGGTCACGCAGCCTTTGCAATTACAAACTATTTGGCGAGCCTGTTCATGGGTGATCTTATATTTAATCCTAAGGGTTTGTGCATTAAGGTGATGTAAGTCATGTGCTTTTTGGGCAAGTTTAAGGGGCATAGAAAAGACCCCCTGGGCCAAGGCCACGAGCCAGGTGACGCGATCAATGACTTCATTACCATCAGCCAAGGGGCCTGGCAATCCTGTATGTGCTTGGATGTGTCCCAGAAAGAAGGGGCAAGAATGCCTCTGAATATACTTTTGTAAGGTGGCAAACAGGGGCGGCAGCATTGGTGGTAGACCGAATATAAGACACTGTTTCTAACCAGAGGATAGGCAAGATAAGAGCTATCTGTGCATCGGGTTGTGCACAAAATACTGCAAGGATAGCTTGAAGCTCTACCACCTGAGCGGAATCTAAAAGAATAGAGAACTGTTGTATTTGACCATCAATGGAAAATGCAGCTTGTCCATTAGAGGAGCCGTCTGCAAAGACAAGGTGGACTCCCGACATAGGGTGATCACGTGTTACTTTTGGAAAACTGTATCAACTTATCTAAGGGATAATGATTATCTCTCTTACCCTGAAATGCAATGCAGCTAATTGTCCATTCGTCTACCTGTTGACTGAGCCAAGAGACCTAGGAGGGGCTACAGGGTAAGATTAAAGCCCATCGGGGTCCCTTTCAAAGAGCTTATGGGACTGTTCTCTTCCAAGACATATGATTTGTGCCACCAGCAAAGGATAGGTGGAAAGGACCCTAGTTAAAGAGGCAGGTAAATGTATCCAGTAAAGAGGATATTGCTGCCAACAAGAACTGCTGTTGGGGGAAAGGAGGTAGGAAGGACATCATTGGAAAATGTCAATTCCAGTGAAAAATCACAAGGAGGAGCTTCCTGTTTCTCAAGAGTCTTTAACTTTATGGTCCTCTAGTTCCTGGGAGAATGTTGTCAAACCGGCCGATGTAATTACCCATTCTATGGTCCTAGGAAAAGTTTCGTGGAACATACAATTCCAGGGCCTAACCAATTTTTATTTTCTCTGAACCTTTGTCTGGGGATTGGGGGGCAACCTTAAAACTTCTACCTTTCATTCCCCACTTCTTCTAATGGCTAGTTCTAATCATAACTAAATTAAAAAATGTTATTGCTGGCGTAACATCAAAATCTGAACTCTTTCTCTAATGAAGGTAACTAGCATATTTAACACACATGGACTTATAATCAGGAATAGAAGCAAAATTAAGAAGGGTCCCATAAGGGAAGATTTCAGAGTAGTCATCCAAGGATATCTACTAAACCAGCTCTCGAACCATCCCTGATGTGCTTCTCTGTCTCTCTGTCTTTTGTCTAACCTTTTTCTAAGTTTACTCATGGAGTCTTTAATTACTCCTGAATGGTCTACATAGAAGCAACATTTTTCTTTTAGTGTAGCACACAGACCTCCTTCTTTAAGGAATATCAGGTCTAATTAATCTTCTTTTATTCTGAAGGACTATCTCTGAGAGGGGGGTTAGGGATTCTTGGAGGTCAGCTAAAAAGTCTTTTTTACTCTTTCTATATCTAAGTCAATGGCAATTCTGAATTCTCCATAAGCCTTGTGTTGCAGGGCAACAGCAGATGTCCTTGTAGCTGCCCTTGAAGCACCTAGCTAGACTCTGCCTTAGGATAGCCCTAAGTAATTCTCAACTCTCTTTTGTGTCTTACTAAGTCTTTAGCATCAGGATTCCAATCTGGACACTATCTGAAGCTATACACCAAGGTCATGACTGCCTTTTAGAACTTCTAAACTTATACAGGTTGTGATCCCTGAGGCACAATCCCAAGAAGTGTTAGGAGTACTAGCATATGCAATATTACATCATTTGCAGCAGAAATCAAGCCTATCCCCACACCTATCCCAATGGAACCCAGGGCAAACCTGAAATTCTTGTTTCTAAAGCACACTCAAGTGAGCATTATAGATTTCCTGTAATAGCAGCTAACAAGTATCCCAAGTGGGATGGTAAGAAAACAAGAAGAGAGTCCAGAAAATAGAGGTCCTCCGAAGAGGGCAAAAGCATTCAGTCACACAGAAAGACAATCAAAAGATTAACAGACAAAAAAAAAAAAAAACCACAAAAGTCCGCACAAAAACAAAAAAACAAGTGGCCACCGCAAGATTGCCACAAAACTGAGCTGATTCAGATGAGGGCTTCTGTGAGCTCAGCAAAGACAGATGAACGGAAGCAGATTCCACATTACTCCTCCTTCCCAACCAGAATCTTCCCATTGTCAAAGTCATAAGTAACACAAAACAAAGACCTAAGACACACAGACAAGGACCACTCTGGAAATACAGATGACCGGAAAGGTGGGTCTTTTCTCCAATCCATGAGAATCACTGAATCCTCACTGGCACCCAGACCGGAATCTCCCAGGCATCCCTGGGGTCCCTTCTTACCTCCTGGGACGTCTCCCAGGGCAGCGCAATCAGTGAGCCCCCAGGCACATCTACCGCTCACATTCACATGTCTCCTGAGACAGGATCCTCCCTCTCAGCCTGAGACAGGAGCAACTGCAAAACCAGAACTCCAGAACTTGCGAGCAAATACAGACCCAGAGTAGCAAATACAGACCCAGAGTTTATCGGGCACAAAACACAAAGACACAAAGACACAGATGCTACCTCCTGAATCGGAACCGCCTAGGATCGTTTTTCTTAAAATAAGACATTTAAACACTTTCCAACCTTATTCCAACTATAGGAATTAATTTCTGGTCCTTCAATAATAAACCAAGGACAAGTTTCTGACACAAAGACAAAAAAAAAATTCGCTTAAAATTAACCGAAGACACTTTTCATCAATAAAACAAAAGAACTTGATTAAATTCTTTTTCTTAACCCTTAATCCTCTCTCCTTGAGTGAGCACTTGATTTCTCCTATGAAACAAGCTTCCTTAGACAATACCTTCCCCATGACAATCAGATGACAATTATTCGGGGCCCTGTCTTAGCTCCCTCTCCAGTGACGCAGGAGCAATGAGGTCTGAAGAGTCCTCTGTCTCTTTGCGGATCTCCTTTACTCCATCGTCCTGTAGTTGGCCATGCTTCGGAGGTCCCTGTTCAGGCAACACTTGACCCATCCAGCAGGTCCAATTATTCAGAAGAGGCTTTCTACCTGTGGGTCAATGGGGGTGAAGAGAAGAAGGAGACCAAGCAAAGTTCTGTTGTCAAGGTCTCATTTATTGAGAGAAATGTACAGCATTTAAAGCTCTGAGGGGGGGTTGGGGATTTAGCTCAGTGGTAGAGCACTTGCCTAGCAAGTGCAAGGCCCTGGGTTCGGTCCTCAGCTCCGAAAAAAAAAAAAAAGACAAAATAAAGCTCTGAAGCAGGAATAGAAGCGGGAACTGAAGCTTAGGGAGGGGGAGTATTGGGAAGTGACCAAGGAATATAGGGTGAATCACTAAACTACAAGATATCCTCCTTAAGCAAAGAGGCCACAGTCTTCCGGGGACATGTTCTTTGAAAAGGTCAAACCCTTCTCAGGAATCTGCTCAGGGCCATCTGGTGTTTTGCTCAGGCTGAAACATCCTGTGATTGCTCCTGGGGTCTTCCTGGGAGAGGCTTTTGTCCAACAATCTTATAATCTTACAGCAGCCACCTAGGGGTGAGCATCTGTGGCCATACAGCCCAGAGTCACGTAGCCATCTTGAGCTATGCAGTCACAAAGCAGCCAGGCCCAAATCCAATAAGGCTCTCTACAGAATAGTTGTTGACTGATAATCTCTATAAATCCAGAATTATCAGTCCTTCAAAGCTTCTGCATTCCAAGAGTCTCTCAATTGATTTTGGGTCAGAAGGCTGAAGACATATGCTTACGTGTTGCTAACAGAGGACTGTGCTAGTGGATATTTGTCTCTACAACTTCTCAGTTCTGGAAGCCATGATAGGTTTCACATGTTTATAGATAATTGGTCATTCTCAGATTTCTGAGAATCTGAAGGCTGATTATAGTCTCATAGCCTATCAGGCTGTTTATCTCTGAAAATATATAATTTATTAGATAGTTAACATATAGTATGCAAGATAGCCAGGATATAACATAGATTTTAAGATATTATTAAGCTGGAATGGATAACTAAATGTTCTGTTTAACTGATAATATGTTGGGCTGGGTGTTAGATATATTTTATGTTTTTAATTACAAAATGCTCAGCTTATATTAGATAAAAGATTTTTTTATTAGACAAAAAGGATGAATTGTAGAATGATGTTACACAGGTGAAGGCAGGTACAAGATAGAAACGTTCCTGTAATTGGACAAGAAGGAAGGATGGGCAGGAGAAAATTTTAGAGAGAGGAGGAGAGTAGAGCAAGTGAGAGAAAGCAGCAGAGAGAACATGGAGGCTTTTGTTAAGATTCTTCTCTGCACATTTACAGGTTGTTATGAATATTCTTAAGGGATGGGTGTGTACAGGGCTTTGTGTGACTAGGTGGTCAATTATATCTTATCAATTGAATCAGAGGTTATTGTGTTGTGTGTTCTTTCCCGTGGTGATTTAAGTTTAAGAGAGTGTGTGGTGGCTGGAAACTCTAGGCCACCATGGAATCGGGATGTATGTTTCTAGCATGGTGGCAACCTGACTTGCGAACTAGATGGGTAGATAGATTGTTGTCAGGCTCAGGGAGAAGCTACCATAATATAGGATAGAGCAAAGTGGATGAGAGGCTTTGCTGACTGAGATGAAGATTTCTACCAGATATGTGGTGGCACTGAGGTGCCAGAACACGTTTGAGGTAAAAGACAGCATTTTTCATAGTTTTACAGCAACATTATTAATTTTAATAGCTGTAGAGTATTCCATTATGTAATTGAATCACATTATCTGTGTAAATTATTTGCTTGAAATATTTCTTAAACCAATTGATGGTTGTTTCCAGTTTCTGACTATTACAAATGAAACTGCTATGAACATAGGATCACATGTGCTCATGTAGTATGCTGGAGCATAGTTTGGATATATGCCCAGAAGCCTTATAGATTGACCTTTCGGTAGAACTATTTCAATTTTTTCAGAAACCAACAGATTAATTTCCAGAGTGGTTGTACAAGTTTTCAGTCTCAAAAGACACAGAGTTCTCCACAACCTTGACAGCATTTGATGTCACCGCAGTTTTTATCTTAGCCATAATGATTAGTGTGAGGTTGAATTGCAGAGTTATTTTGATTTGCATTTTCCTGATGGCAAAAGATGTTGAGCATTTCTTAAGGAGATTCTCAACCATCTGAGATTCCTCTGTTGAGATTTTTTTCTTAATTTTTTTGCTTGTTTGTTGTTGTTTTTATTGTTGTTTGTTTTGTATTATCTTTAATCTTTTTTTAAGTCCAGTCTTTATCCCCCTTCTGGTCCACCTTCTGAGTTTCTCAATCCATTCTTCTTCCCCCAGTTCTGAGAGGATGATCCCATACCCTACTCCATCACAGCAGACCTCCCTACTCCCTGGGGCCTGGGAGCCCAAGTCTCTCAGTGTTTGACATGTCTTCTCCCACTAAGGTCAGACCAGGCAGCCCTCTGATGTATATGTTTTGGGGCCTCATACCAGCAAGTACATGATGTCTGGGTGGTTGGCCAATATCTGAGAGATATGAGGGGTCCAGATTAATTGAGACTGCTGGTCTTCCTATGAGGTCACCCTTCCACAACTACTTCTAGCTATTCCCTAATTCAACCACAGAGGTCCCTGATTTTTAGTCCATTGTTTGGCTATAAGTATCTGCATCTGTCTCTGTCAGATGTTTGTTGAGCCTCTCAGAGAATACATATGCTAGGCTCTGGTCTGTAAGCACACCATAGCATCAGTAATAGTTTCAGGCCTTGGAGGTCCCCCTAGGAATGGATCTCAATTTGTGCCAGTCACTGGACCTCAGTCTCTTCTCCAATTTTGTCCCTGCAATTAATATAGACAGGAACAACTATGGCTCAGAGTTTTGTCTGTGGGATGACAATTCCATCCCTCCATTTGATGCCCAGACTTTCTACTAGAGATGTATTCTTAAAGTTACCTCTCTCCACTGTTGGGCATTTTTTCTAATATTGCTCCATTTGAGTCCTGAGTGTCTCTCCCCTTCCAAATCCCTGGTATATTTTAAAGGGTCCCACCACCACTACTTTCTACCTCCTAAGGTTGCCTGTTTCCATTCAATATGCTAGCCTTCAGGGTCTTCCTCCTATTCTCCCCCTTCCCAATACATGATCATGTTCCCCTTTGCCCCTCCCTGTCCATTTTCTCATCCATTTCCCTTCCTCCATCTGCCATTGTGGTTGCTTTCTTCTCTGTCCCAAGTAGAATTGAAGCACCCTCAATTGGGATCTTCATCCTGTTAACTTGAGTTCTGTAGATTGTATCCTGGGTCAAAGGAATACAAATTGGAAAGGAAGAAGCCAAAGATATCATTATGATATGATAGTAAACAAAAAGAATACCAAAATTTCTACCAGAGAACGTCTACATTTGATAAACAGCATCAGCAAAGTGGTCAAATATAAAATTAACTCAAACAAATCAGTAGCCTTCATTTATAATAATGATAAATGAGCTGAGAAAGAAAGTAGAGAAACAACATTCTTCACAATAAGTTCTTTTATTGTTCATATTTGTTTTTGCCTATTCTGGGATTTTGTTTTTCCAGGTCAAGGTAAGAATTGTTCTTTCAAAGTGTGTAAAAATTACATTGGTATTTTGATGCGGGTTGCAATGAATCTGTGGTTTGCTGTTGGTAAGATAGTTTCATTATGTGAATTCTACCTAGCCATGAGGATGGGAGATCTTTCCATCTTCAGAAAGAGGGCGTTTTATGGGCTTCTCCTCAATGCTGGTATTTATAATTCTGTGCAAGTTCTGCATAAGAAACAAATGACATCGTGAGTTCATTTGTGCAACAATAATGTCATGTCCAGAAGAAGTTATTACATGGGATCCTCATAGCCACCAATTCTTACACCACCTACATTCTTTTCTCATATATTTTTCTATTCCATCTTATGTAAGTTGATATAGTTGTTCACATATTTAAATGTGAGTACAGTTAGTGAAACTTCAGTGAACAAGAAAAATAAAGAAACCATCCATGAGAAGGTGACTTTGTGTACCTAGAAGACATTTTTAGGAGAAGTGAAAGGAAGGGACAGAAGAAAGTATCTGATCAGGACTAATACAACAGGGAGAAAAGAAAGACACAAAGTCCCTATCTAAAAACTGTGACCAAAGGCTAGTTAAGAGGATACAAGCCTTAGAGGGCCCTTCTTATTAAGAATGGGTATTAGTGGTCTCTAATGCTAAGTCTTCTGTGCTCCAAGAGAATAAGCTCACTTTTCATCCAGATAACCGTAATCAACCAATACACATACACATTTCAAGGGGTCTTTATTCTATCCTTATCTGTATGACAGATTGAAAATCACAGAAATGTGAAAAGCTCACATGATATCACACACACTCACACACACACACACACACACACACACACACACACACACACACATGCTCTTTCTTAAGAAGGTGAAAAGTACCACAATAACAAGCAAAGTTGGAAGCCAGAGTGTGTCCTCATTTCTCATTGTAATGAATGGAATTTGTCCCCACAGACTAGTAAGCTTTGTTCTCATATGGTTAATGATTTCACCTGTTTTGAATTGTGTTGTCATTCTTAAACAAAGAGATTCTTGGAAATGTACCCCAAGGAATTGTTTTTATTGAGGTTAAGTGGGACAAGGTAGATTCCCTAACCCCTATACCCCTAGGCAATGCTGATGGGCAGGTTTCAAACTCTAAGATGTGTGCGTGTGTGTGTGTGTGTGTGTGTGTGTGTGTGTGTGTGTGTGTGTGTGTGTGTAAAGAGACAACTCATAAAAAGGCCATGAATTAGAAACAGAACAAGGTTATGCATATTGGAGCATTGAGAGAACAAAAATTAAATAAGAAAATTATGTCATTGAACCAGAATCTAAAAGGATGATGATGATAAACCTTTGAGATCTCAGAACACATTTAAATAAAATAATGCCAAACATGGCAGAAATCAAATTGATGCCCCCACCTTCCTCCTTGTTAAGTCAAAAATGGAAAAGAAAAGCAAAGAAAACCAAAACGTGTTCCACTATATGTTAGCATGATAGGAAAAATATAAAAATTATAAAGTAAATAGAGGACCCCAGAGTCTTGGGATAGAAGTCATATGAGTCAGATCCAAAAGATTTCTTGAGGACACAGATTTTTTAAAGCATTGTAAAGGCAAATTCATGGAAATATTTTAAAATTCCTATTGAGAAGTGTAAAAGAGTGAATAAAATTAATCTGAATATAAACTATTCACTATAGTAGAATGCATGATACCCAGAAACAATCAAACAAAAATATTTGAAAACATATGGAATAAGTGCAGGGAAGAAATTGGTGTAAACAATGAAATAAACTGAAGAAAATTAGTAAGTGAAGATTAGCAGAAAGAAACTGTATGATAACAATGTTTTCATTTAGTAAAGTTTGAATGGGTGTTGCAGGTTTCAGTTGTTCTGGCCCCTGCAATTCTTCAAAATGTGAGGCACATAGAAGAGTCATATAATATCAGAATAAGTGGATCTTCCTTCTCAGACAGGACAAGAAGAATGGAGCAATTTCTTCCAAATATAGATAAATCACAGTTCTCTCATAAAATCATTAGTGATCTCAAATCCTGAGCATTGGTATCAAAGGGAAAAGAGAATGCACTGTATAGGAAGCAGCAGCATGATCATTCAGAAGAAAAGTGGGAGTAGACCATCATATCTGCACTGGGAATGAAATTTCTGTCTATTGCGTGATCTGAAGTAATTCTTCTGTATATAGTGCCACACAATCTCTTCTCTAAAGCTGGAAAACAGCCAAAAGATGAACCACAGCAAGGAGTCTGACTGTAAAAATTATTCATGAATTGGAATCCACACATTCATACTTGGCTCTAATAGCTCCAAGTATGTACATATAAGTGAATAAAGAAAAAACCAATCAGGGAAAGAAATGGAAACCTGGGAAGAAAATCATATGTCTGCTTAACTTTGGTGTATTCTCCAAGAAAGCTGCTCTATCTTTTCTCCCATCTCCTTGTGTGTAGCAAAAAAGAAAATAAAAAAAGAAAGGCATGAAAATCACTACTTTTTTTGAGTTAGAGGCACTTATTAACAAATGACACAAGAATCTCATGGTTCACAAAGAGTATGATGGGATTGTATCTGCCTCTAGTGGACTTCTTCATTGCTGCTTAATAGAAAAATGGGTGTCTATCTATGTTTGTTTCTGTTTATTATCAATGTTAGAATGCTTATGTCTCTTTAAATATAAGGCTTTCAACCTTCCAAATCTGTGGTCTTTCCCAACCACATCACCACTAAAGATACACCTTTTTATAAATATCATTAACTCAGTGGGGAAAAATAATCTTTTAAGGACATGAGATTCTGTAACATTGGTGGTATTCATCTGTTTGCTGGATACTCTTGTATCAACTTTACACAAGCTAAAGTCATTTCAGAGGAATGAACCTCAATTTTAAAAATGCTTCCTTAAGATTGGCCTGTATACAAGCCTTTTAAAGCATTTCCTTAAATAGTGATTGATAAGGGAGACATCTATGATTCATGAATGAGCAATGGCAGGTGGACACATCTTTCTTTCTCATAAAGCACTAAAATAAAATCTTCTAGGACTCTGAACAAGTGTTGTAATTAATCTGTGGAAAGTGATATAAAAATGAGCATGATGCTTTTCATATTTCTATAAATAAATATAAGAGTTATTTATTTGGGTAAATATAATCATGCATATTCTCATCATTTTCGCTAAGTTTAGCTGTGCTAGTAATTGGTCATATGGTTGAGTACTTATAAGACCAAGTTTTCAGTTCAAAGGAGATTTATTTGCCATAGAGATACAAAGGGACAGAGGAATATCAGACAAAGACAGGAGATAAAGGATGTGGGAGAAGGGGAAGGGAATGAAGGAAAATGGAAGGGGTATTTGTCCCAGAGAATATGTGCCTCTGCATAGGGAGGAGACAGACATACCACACAGGAAAATGGCAGACTATAAAGATTATATGGGAAAACACATATCAAGATGATATATTTAGTACTATGTGCAACTTTCTGAGGAAATACCAGATTTTCAGAGTGGTTGTAACAACTTGCAATCCCACCAGCAGTGTTCCTCTTTCTCCACATCCTCACCAGCACCTGCTATCATCTAAATTTTTTATTTTAGCCATTCTACCTCGTGTTAGGTGGAATCTCACAGTCATTTTGATTTGCATTTCCATGATCACTAAGGATATTGAACATTGTTGCGGTAAAATAAAAATTATTTATTTTATCCCGTACTAGAGCCAGCACCATAGTGCCACATGAAATCTGCCAGATATTATCATTCAAGTCAGCAAAGCATCTCACCCACTTAGCTCCAACCCATATAATATTGCCGATGGCTACTCTCTAAGCCTGGCAACAATCTCTCTACCCATCTACTTTGCAAGGCAGGTTGCCACCATGTCTAACATACATATCCCTATTATGTCATGGCCCAGTGTTCCAGCCAACACACATGTTCTTGAACTAAATTAAATCACCACATGGAAGAACACCCAACAAAATAACTTCTGATCCAATTGATAAGATATAACTGCCCATTTAGATAAGATACAGTTAGCTCATCTAGATACACAAAATCCTATAAACATCCATCCCTTAAAAATATTCATAATAACCCGTAAATGTGGAGACAGGAATCTTTTCATCTGTCTTCATGTTCTCTCAGCTGCTCCTCTTTCTCTCTCCTCCAGTCTCCTCCTCTAAAACTTTTCTCCCACCCATTCTTCCTTCTCAACCAATGACAGGCCTTGGTCTATCTTGTACCTGCATTCACCTGCATAATAACATCATCCTACATTTTACACTGTCTATCTAAGTTAAAAAAGAAAAAAGACCTTTTCTCTCAAATATAAGCTGAGCACAACTATTATCATTGTTATTTAAAAGCATAAAATTTACCTAAATCCCACTCCAAAAAATTATCAGTTAAACAGAACATTTAGTTATCTGTTACAGCTTAAGAAATGTTTAAAATCTAAGTTACATCCTGGCTAGCTTGCAAACAATCTGATAACTATCTAATGAAATATTTTCAAAGTTAAACAGCCGGATAGGCTATGAGACTATAATCAGTCTTCAACCCCATCAGAAATCTGAGAATGACCAATTATTTATAAACATAGGAAGCTTAATACAGCTTCCAGAATTGATGGGTTGTAGAGACAAGTCCTCATTAGCACAGTCCTCTGTTAGAAACCTGTGACCACAAGTCTTCTGCCTTGTGGCCCAAAATCAACTGACAGACACTTGAAATGCAGAAACATTGAAGGGCTGATAATTTTGACTCAGCAAACATTATAAGTTGACTACTCTGCATGAGGTCTACCTTTGTGGACAGTATTAATCTGTAGGTGAAATAGCAAGTTTCTGCCCAGTGACTGCAGAATCAAAAGGTATTACCTCACCTGGAGGTAGAAATGCTCAATTTCTTCATTAAATCCACCACAGGGGAACTATTAGCATCAGATGTGTCTCAACAAAAGATAAAAACTTTAAATGTTAATATTTTCTGGATTGTTGACATTTTGAAAACCATCTATCTGTATACGGTAATTGGGACTGATGTCTGTTAACTATCTTAATATATTATGTGGTAAGCACTCTAACAAACTTAGAGCCATGGATTTCCTATTTGGCCCTTCTTTCTGATCCAATTGATAAGATATAATTGCCCATATATGTAAGATAAAATTGGCTCATCTACATACACAAAGCTCTGTACACATCCATACCTTAAGAATATTCATAACAACCTGCAGATGTGCAGAGAAGAATCGTGACATCTGCATCCATGTTCTCTCAGCTGCTTCCCCCTTTCACTTTCCTCCAGTGTCCTCCTCCTCTAAAACTTTTCTCCAACCCACCCATTCTTTTCATCCAATCACAGATGTTCTATCTTGTACCTGCATTCACCTGCATAATGACATCATCCTACAGAACATTTCTTTACGTGCTTCTCAGCTATTCGAGATTCCTCAATTAAGAATCATTTACTTAGCTTTGTACCCCAGTTTTAATAGAGTTATTTGGTTTTCTGGAGTGTTTCATCTTGAGTCTTTTTATATATTGGATATTAGCCCTCTGTTGAATATAGGATTGGTAACCGAGCTATTCCATTCCTGAACATATACAGCCAAAAGATGCTCTAAAATACAACAAAGACACATGTCCATAGCAGTCATACTTATAATACCTAGAAGTTGAAAACAACACAGCTGTCCCTCAACAGAGGAATGGATACAGGCAATGTGGTACAATTACACAATGGAATACTACTCAGTTATTAAAAATAGTGAGTTCATGAAATTTGGTAAATGGATGGAACTAGAAAATATTACCTGAGGTTCACAAACCAATCACAAAGAAAACACATGGTATGTACTCACTAATGAGTGATTATTAAGCAAAAAGCTCAGAATACCCAAGATACAACTGACAGATCATATGATGTTCAAGAAGAAGAATGTTTCAAGTTCAAGAAAGTGTGAATGTTTCAGTCCTACTTAGAAGGAAGAACAAAATGATCACAGGAGGTGGAGGGTACAATGGAGTTGGGAGGAAGAGAGGAGAGGGAGGAGAAAAGGGAGAGGATCAGGTGTGGGAAGAGACAGGGAGTAGTGCAGAGGGTCAGGAAATTGAACAGAGGTGTGTGGCAATGGGCGATGGGAAACTGGGAATAGCCACCAGAATGTCCCAGGTGCTAGGAAAGCAAGAGGCACTCCGGACACAGAGGGAATGACATTAGCTGGAATACCCAACAAAGGGGAGAGAGAACCAGTAGAGCCCATATCCAGAGGTTACACACAGTCCCTGGGTGATGAATAGGGCCACCCACTTATCTCAGAAAAGTTAACCCAGTTGCTCCTGTCTAAAGCAAATGCAGGGGCAAAAAATGGGGCAGAAACTGAAGGAAAGGTAATTTAAAGGCTGCCCCACCTGGAGATACATCCCATATGCATCCCCCAAACCCAGATAATATTGCTGATGCCAAGAAGCATTTGCTTACAGGTACCTGATATAGCTGTCTCCTGAGAGGCTCCACTAGTCGTGACAAATACAGATTTGGATGCCTGCAGTTAACCATCAGACTGAGCACAGGGATACAAATGAAGGAGTTAGAGGAAGGACTGAAGGGACTGAAGAGTTTTACAACACCATAGGAAGAATAAAAATATCAACCAGCCAGACTCCCCCCAACCCCAAGCTCCCAGTGACTAAACCACCAACCAAGAGGACACATAGAGGGACCCAGGCTTCCAGCTGCAAATGTAGCATAGGACGGCCTTATCTGGCATAAATGTGAGGTAATGTCCTTGGTCCTGTGAAGGCTCAATGCTGCAGTGGAAAGGAATGCTAGGGCAGTGAGGAAGAGTGGGTGGGTGGGTAGGCGAGCAACCCCCCATGAGCAGGGGTGAAGGTTATGGGATGGAGAGCTTGAAGTGGGGAAAGCTGGAAGGGGGATAACATTTGAAATGTAAATAAAAAATAAATACATTAAAATAAACAAATTTTAAAAAGAAGTGATGTTTAGTTTAAATTAGACATGTTAATTAGGTGTCCAAAGGAGCGTTTGCTTTCTAGACTTCAATAATTTACTCAAGACGCTCAAGATGGCCAGAGTTTCTTCAGACTAGTTATGTGGAGGGGGGGTCTTTCAAATATATGTGTATATATGTATGTCTTCGAACACCAGAAGAGGCTTTGGGTATCATTCTTTGAGTGCCATTCACCTGCTTTTTCTTTTCTGAGATAGTGTTTTTCATCTGCCTATAATTAAACAATAAATCTAGGCTAGGTGTCCAACAAGACCTAGTGTCTGCTGTCTCTCAATCCCCATTTCTTGAAGTCCTAGTACATCAACACTGGGCATTTTTACCTCAGTATTTTCTAGCTCTTTTAAGATTTCGTACAGTTTATTATGATTTTAACAAATCTTCAACAAAATCTTTTCCAGAAGCACTATACATTTCCTGAGCATTATATCCTCTTAATATTTTGTTTAATCCCTCACCTATTTAACTAAAGAGCTATCGGAAATTGATAGATACTTGGATATGGAGAATATGGGGTTTTTTTTGAGGTTGTGACCCTAGGAGATTGACATTATTCAATGAAAAGGACATGCTTTCAAGTGTATATCAGCAGCACACACTTTATGTGATGATATTCATTTTTGTAAAGAGTATGCAGTATAACCTCATAAATTATGAGTCTCACATTTCCTTTCATTGTGGGATATTAGTTTTGAAACTATAGACATATTAATTTCATTTGGAATACACATAAAGGTCAGAAAAGTAGTAGTGGGCCATTGAAATGGAAGGTTTCAGGGATAAGAAAACAAATACAGTGGAATAAAGGGAAAGGGGAAATAATGATAGATAAATAGTGGCCCAGTTAGAGTTTTATATCTGTGAGGAGACACCATGATCAATGCATTACTTAAAAAATATTTAATTGGGAAAAACTTAATGGGAGAAACATTTACAGTTTAATTCATTATCATCCTGGTGGCAACTATGGCAACATCCAGGCATACATTTTGCTAGAAAAGGAGCTAAGAGTTCTGCATCATAATCCGAAGGCAGAAGAAAGGGACTGTGTGCCACAATGGGCATAGTTTGAGCACAGCCTAAAAACCTGATGCTATAGTAATATACTTCCTCCAACAAGGCCACACATACTAATAGTTCCACTGCCTGTGGGCTACAAATCCAAGCACATGAGTCTATGGGAGCCATATCTATTTAAACCACCAGACATGGTTACAACAAATAAGACGTCCATACAGATGAAGGAATATGGAGAAAGATAATAAACATTAAAGAATATTCAAAATGTCAAAGGGAAATCTACTACTATAGAGGCTTCATAAAACATATCCAAGCACAAGCAATTATAATAGAATTTCATACAAAGTTATACTATAATAAGATGATAGAAGCTACTATATGTCATAGGCTAACCATGTTGTCCCAGTTATGGATTATGATACACAATGTACAAAAAAGGAATTAGTATATAACAGAGTGTCACATATTTCTATAAATTGCAAACCAACAGTTATCTCTTTAAAAGGAATATGCTACCTTTTTTGGTGGTTTGGGAATTTGAAATCCTATAAAGCCCACATATCATATAGGGTATTGCCAATGTTCAGGGTTATCTTCCAGTACTTGAAGGTAAGACCCCGCAATACTTACCCAAATCTTCCAAAAGAATCTCTGAGTTCCATTTAATGTTTATCTATGTGCTTCTGAATCTGTTTCACTCAGCTGCTGAGTGAAGCCTGTCAGAGGATGGTTATGCTAGGATCCTTTAGGTGAGTAGAACAGATTAAAATTGATAGTGCCAGAAATTGGTTCTTGCCCATGAATCAGTCTCAAGTTGTGCCTGTAACTGCTTGGCAATCCCCTCGGACTCTGCTCCATATTTGTCCGGCCGTTCTTATAGGCAGGGCAGATAATGGGTCTGATGTTTTGAAGGTGGACTGTTCTTATCCTGTCATTAGACATCATGCCTGACTATAATTGATGACCATTTTAAGCTCCATATCAGCTGTTAGGGATATCAGCTAAAATCATTCACTTCATATTTTCATACAGAAAAACAAACATTCTATGATAGCTGATATTATAGAACACAATAAAAGATCTTCTGGAAGTGCTAGCACACCATTTTCAAGCTGTGCTTCAGAACAATAGGTATAAAAACTGTATGGTGTTCATATAGAAACAGAGGGCTTTTTCAAAGTGGTTGAATCAAAGACCTAGAAGTAAAACAAGATAGGAACTGTCACTTTAATTTTGATAAAGGAGACAAAACTAGACAATGGAAAAAGAAATCTTAAACAAATGTTTCTGTTCTAACTGATGCTTCGATGTAGAAGAATCCAAATAGATTCCTATTTGTCACCCTGAATAAAACTCATTCTAAGAGGATCAAACACCTCACCATATAACTGAATACACTAAATCTGGCAGAAGAGAAAGTGTGGAATAACTTTCCACACTTGAATACATTGGTAAAAATGTTAACTTCCTGAACAGAACACCAATGACTCAGGCACCAAGAACAACAAATCATAAATGAGACCTCATGAAACTGAAAAGTTTCTCTAAAGCAAAATTTCTCTAAAAGGAAACTGCCAATATGACAAAATAGTAGCCTACAAAATGGGGAAAAATTCTTAACAGACTTTTCCAAATGTCCCAGGATTTTGGATCACAAAAGGGTTCATTATCATAAATAAATTTATATACTCTTTCCTATGTATTCTATGAACTTTAGCGAAATATAAGTTAATACCTCATTTCACTCTGTGTTTTACCCAAATTACCCAATAAATGAGAGGTGATTATGTAGAGAACATTGGCTTCACATGCTTATTGCAATTGTTCTTGAAAAAAAATAAGTTTATACTGAAAAGACAACTTGGCAGCTTGCGTGTTTCTTACTACATCACACTGGGCAGATTTTCTGCATGAAGTTGCCAATTCTCTAACCCTCTAATGTTTCTAAATATTGAAAATTTTCTCTAAACTCTCAACAATTTTCAGGGCATTCCTTAACTTACAAAGTAGGCTTCAATTTTTCAAGCATGCCTGCCACACCAAACTGTAAAAGAAGACAGACTCAAGGATAAATTCCCTCATGAATTCCTGGTAGAGATGTTCGAGGCCAAGGAAGCTCGGAAAAATTTGGGGGTCCATGAACCCTGCTTTATATTACAGAAACCTTATATTATAACTGGTTTGGGGGAGCCACTTCCACTTCAGGAGAACTACCTGTAATTTGGGTAGATATCTCTAATCTCCTTTATTTCATGTTTCATAAATTGTAACTTATTTTACAATGGATTGTTTGGTGAACAGTTGCAATTGTGATTAATAGCAACAAATGCATTGATGTGAAACACAGACATTGAGTTGATCAGATTCTTTCAGAATATGTCTCTCTTTCTCAGAGAGTCATTTAATTCTGTAAATGCAAAGTAATAGTTAACATAAAAATATTTCACCCATGATATTTTCATTATCAATTTATTCTCTAACACAGCCTACATGACCCTTTGACTCATAATTCCTGTTGTCTTGATAAAATACCATGACCAAAAGTAACTTGGAGAGGAAATCATGTATTTCATCTTTCAGCTAATAGTAAATCCTACTGATAAGTGAAGGGAGGAACCTGAAACCAGAAACTGATGCAAAGAACAGTGATGGATGTTGCCCACTGTCTTGTTCTTCATAGCCTGATCATCATGAAATCTTGTACAATCCAGTGCCACCAGTTCAGGAATAGTGATGATCACAGTGTGTATGGCACTTCCACACCAACTACTCATCAAAATACTCTAAAGACTCGTTTATATGCCAATGTTATAAACACATTAAGTTTCCTTTCTATATATATATTTATTAAGTTGACAAAAATCAAAAAAGCACACCTCTCATTTGCATTCTTGGTAAGTTTCATTCCTTAGAAATATATATTCCAGTCAAAGTGTCTTTATTTAAAAACTCATACCTATAGCCGAGGCTCTTCATCACAGTGCAAATTGGAAATAAAGTTGATGAGATAAAAATACAGAGTTGTATTCACCTTAGTATTTTAAACTGTATCCTGAGGCACATGATAATCTATACCTTTATTTAAGACATTGTTCGTTGCTACTTAAGAAATCGGGCTGTATTTCTTACGTATTAACATATGTCATGTTTTTCAAAAATATTTTTCTCACTGTATTAAGATTGATTGCATACCTCAGCTTTACCATACTTCCGTCTCAGAAATATCTGATAGTATAAAATTTTGTGGGCCTAACAAAGTGACACCAATAAACACAAGGGACTTAGCAATCATGCCTCTCTGGTTCTACATGGTAAATGCTGCTTGCTGTGTCTTATGGTACCTCTCGGGGGAAAAACACAACATGGACTTCAGAAAAAGGTGTTTACATATGAAAATGGACTTACTAAATGAACACACTTTTTGTTGAACAGAAGTATATATGTTATGACATATAATGTTGGGAGGGCTTAGCTTTGGTGAGTCAAGCCAAGGTGCACCCCTGAGAAATTAAGTAATGTAACAGATCTGGTATGAAAGGGATTTATTAGGGAGGGTAGAGAAGTGAGAACATGAGCAAGGGGTAGATGCAAACAAGTACACATGCAGACAAGCAGACAAAGAGGAGCTGATCAAGGAGGGTGGGTATAAAGGGGAGTAAAGATGAAGTATATGCCAGGAAGAGAGGGGGGTAGAGACAGAGACAGAGTCAGAAACAGAGGAGAACAATGAGAAATTTAGGATAGTGAGGGACCCTTTTGCTACACACCTGGCATACCTGGAGTACCTGGCAGCAGCTCAGGAAGCTAATGATTAAGGCATCTGCTAGGTACCTGAGGGCAGGGCAGAGAATTCACCTGGATGTAAAGCATTTGACCATATCAGGGCTGTTCTTCCATTAGATGTATCTTTTCTAATTTTCAATTCTAATGAGAATGTTTAAACTTCATAAGAATTTCAATAGATGCAATTTTTGTATTTTAAATTAATTTCTTAATACTGCTTTCAAATGAATGGTTCAGTATTTTTATCAAGTATCCTCATTCCAGGTTGAAATGTGTTGTCAATTGACTTAGACATTGGTTATTAAAACTTATTTACTACACCATTTTAAAACATCTCTGAATCTCCACTTCAAATCCCTCTGACTGAATATGAGAAGAGGTTTTAGTACTCATAATGAAACATTTCCCTTAATATGGTAGGAATATTTATATATTTTCACAGCATAGTTGTTTATTGTGAAACATTTAGGTAAACATTAATGCTCACTGCTTATGTAAATTTTAACTATAGTCTCTTCCTATACTTACATAGACTTATCACATATACGTTTCTTTTTGCCCTAAATGCTACGGGCATTACCTGGAAAATTTGATGCTTTTTCTGGCACTATTTTCATTTTTTTTTGGTGTATATGTGTTCATGATTAAAAAATTGGCCCTTATATATAGTAGCATATAAAAGAGATGCTTTTAAATAAAAGTCACATTTTTATAAGGAATATGTCTTTTTTATTGGTTTTTTTTATTTTACATTTCAAATGTTATTCCCTTTCCCAGGCACAAGAGCCCAATAGCATCCCTCTCCCCTTCTTCTATAAGGGTGTTCCCTCCTCATTCAACCCCCCTTCCCACTTCCCAACATTCACTTAAACTGGGGGTCCAATCCTTGCAGGACCAAGGGCTTCTGTTTTCATTGGTACCCAACAAGGCCTTCCTCTCCCAAATATGCAGTTGGAACCATGGGTCAGTCTATGTATAGTCTTTAGATAGTGGGAGCTCTGGTTGGTTGGCATTGTTGTTTTTAAGTGGTTGCAAGCCCCTTCAGCTCTTTCATTCCTTTCCAGCATGCCTTTCTTAGCTTCATCAATCTTATATAATCTTGGTGGCTATATAAATATTGTGCACAGGTGGAGCAGGATCTGAATGGCCATTTATTCAGTCTCTCCTTCAAACTTTGCCTCCATATCCATACTATAAATATTTTTGTTCCCCCTTTTAAGAAGGAGTAAGCATTCTCAACACTGGTCACCCTTCTTGAGCTTCATGTGGTCTGTGGATTGTATCCTGGGTAATTTGAGCTTTGGGGCTACTATCCATTTATCATTGAGTGCATACCATGTGTGTTTTTCTGTGTTTGGGTTACCTCACTCAGGATGACTGATTTTCAGAGGGGTTGTATCAGTTTGCAATCCCACCAACAATGGAGGAGTGTTCCTCTTTCTTCACATCCTTGCCAGCATCTGTTCTCATGTGAATTTTTTTTATCTTAGCTCTTCTGAATGGTGTGAGGTGGAATCTTTGGGTTGTTTTTATTTGCATTTCTCTGATGACTAAGTATATTGTGCATTTCTTTAGGTTCTTCTCACTCCATTTGATATTCCTCAGCTGAGAAATCATTGTTTAGCTCAGTACTCCATTTGTAATATGGTTATTTGGATCAATTTGCATTCTTTTACATGCTGACCTCTAGTTGAAATAGCACCATTTATTGAAAATGCTATCTTTTTTCCATTGGATGGTTTTAGCTCCTTTGTCAAAGATCTAGTGACATAGGTGTGTGGGTTCATTTCTGGGTCTTCAATTCTATTCCACTGATCTACGTGCCTGTCTCTGTGCCAATACCAGAGAGTTTTTATCACTATTGCTCTTTAATGCTGCGTGAGGTCAGGGATGGTGATTTCCTCAGAAATTCTTTCATGGTGAGGATAGGTTTCACCGTCCTGGGTTTTTTGGTATTCTAAATGAATTGACAAGTTGCTTTTTGCTGTAAAACAAAAGACATTGTCATTAAGATAAAATGGCAGTCAACAGTTTGGGTAAAGATCTTTACCAATCCTACATCTCAAAGAGGTCTAATATACTATTTGTACAAAGATCTCAGATGTTAGTTTCCACAGAGGTAAATAACCATATTACAAATGGGTTACACAGCTAAACAAAGAATTCTCAGCTGATGAATATCTAATGACTGAGAACTACCTAAAGAAATGTTCAACATTTCGAGTCATATCAGAGAAATGCAAAACAAAAAACCCTAAGACTTTACCTCATGCAAGTCAGAATGGGTAAAGTAAAAACACAGGTGACAACAGATGCTGGCCAGGATGTGGAGAAAGAGTAACGAACACTCCTCCATTGTTTGTGGGACTATAATCTGGTACAAGCACTATGAAAATCAATCTTGAAGTTCCTCAAAAAAACAGGCATCGTACTACCTGAGGACCCAGCTGTACCTCTCCTGGGCATATACCCAAAAGATGCTCCAACATATAACAAGGACACATTCTCTCCTATGTTCATAGCAGCCTTATTTATAATAGCCAGAGGCTTGAAAGAAGTCAGATGCCCTTGAACAAAGGAATGAATACAGAAAATGGAGCACACCTATACAATGTAGTACTATTCAGCTATCAAAACAATGACTTCATGAAAATCATAGGCAAATGGATTGAAGTAGAAAATATGATCCTGTGTGAGGTAACCCAATAACAAAAAACCACATATAGTATACATTCACTGATAAGTGGATATAGCCCAAAAGCTCAAATTATCCAAGATACAATCCACAGACCATATTCAGCTCTAGATGAAGGATGACCAAAGTGTGGATGCTTCAGCTCTTCTTTAAAGTGGGAATAACATATTTATAGGAGGAGATATGGCTGCAAACTTGGAGCAGAGGGTGAAGGAATGGCCATTCAAAGCCAACTCCATCAGGGGATCCACCCCATATATATATACCCCGCCACCAAAATTAGACAATTTTGATGGAGCCAAGAAATCTGTGCTGACAGGAGCCTGATATTGCTTTCTGCTGAAATATTCAGCCAGAGCTTGACAAATACAAAAGCAAATGCTAGTAGCAAACCATTGAACAGAGAATGGGCTCTCCATTGGAGGAGTTAGGGAAAAGATTCAAGGAGCTAACAGTGCTTGCAACCCCATAAAAACAACAATACGAACCAAACAGAGCTCCCAGGGACTAAACCATGACCCAACGAGTACACATGGATGGACCCCTGGCTTCTGATGCATATGTGATAGAGGATGGCCTTGTTGGGAACCAATGAGAATAGAAGCCCTTAATCTTGTCAATTCTGGACTTCCTAGTGTAGGGGAATGTCAGGGCAGGGAGGATGGAAGGGAAGTTGTTGCAGAGGAGGAACACGCTTTTTAAAAAGGTGGAGGGGGACGGTATAGGGAGTTTATGGACAAGAAACCAGGAAATATTTGAAATGTTAATAAAAAACATTCAAAAAATGAAAAAAAATTGAATGTCCATGAATGTATATGCTTTACTGTGTGTTTGTTGTTGTTGAAGTCCAGATTTAATACATGGTGTTCTGATAACAAAGTTTATTTCTATTTATTTTATCTGTTGAGGCTTGCTTTGATACTAACTATATAGTCAATTTTGGAGAAGGATCCATGAAGTGCAAGAAGGTATATTCTTTTGTGTTTGAATGAAATATTCTATAGACATTAGGACCATTTGATTCAAAAAGTCTATTAGTTTCATTATTTCTCTGTTTAGTTTTGACTGGATGTTCTGTCAGTTAAAAGTCTTTTGCTATTAATGTGAGGGTTTGATGTGCAATTTAGGCTGTAACAATGTTTCTTTTAGACATATTGGTGCCCTTGTGTTTGAGGCATATAAGTTCAGAATTGAGATATCATTTTGGTAGATTTTATTTTCTTTTATAAGTATGTAGTGTCCTTACCTGTGTTTTTGGGGGTTTTTTTGTTTGTTTGTTTGTTTTTGTTTTTTTTTTGTTTGTTTCTTTTTTTGTTTTTTACTTATTTTGTTTGACCATCTATTTTATTAGTTATTAGGTTGGCTATTTCAGCTTGCTGCTTCATTACATTTGCTTGAAATCTTTTTTTTCGAGCCTTTTTTCCTGAGGTAATGTCTTATGGCTGAGGCTTGTTTCTTTTATGCAAAACAATGATGGGTCCTGTTTTTCCATGCATCTTTTAGCCTGTATCTTTTTTTTTTTTTAAGAAAATCGAGCCCATTGGGGATGAAAGATATTAATGAACAATGATTGTTATTTCCTGCTATTTGCATGTTGGTGGTAGAGTATGTTTGTCTATGTGTGTTTGTGTGTTTGTGTGTGTCTGTGTGTATGTTAGAGAAAGCAAATGTGAAAGAGAGCAAGAGCGAGAGCGAGAGATAGAGAGAGAGAGCGAGAGAGAGAGAATTTGAATGATTTCCTTGTTTTCTCTGATATATAATTGCATATCTAATATATTTTCTGTACACAGTATCCTTATTGGGTTGGAATTTTCTTTCTAGTATTTTCTGTAGGGAAGGATTTGTGGATAGATAACTTGTGAATTTGGATTTGTCTTGAAGTTTCTTGTTTGCTCTCTCTATGGTGATTGAGAGTTTTGCTGTCTATGGTACTCTATGTTGGCACTTGTGGTTTTGTCAGAGGTTGCAGAATATTTGTCCAGGCCCTTTTAGCTTTCAGAATCTCCATTGAGAACCTGGGTGCAATTCTAATAGATCTGCCTTTGTATGTTTCCTGACCTTTTTTCCTTAACTGCTTTTAATATTTTTTTTTTTTTACTCTGTAGATTTTATGTTTTGATTTTTACAAGCCAGGTGTGTTTTCCTTCAGGGTACAGTCTAGATGGTATTTTATAAGCTTCTTGTATGTTTATTTGCATCTCTTCCTTTGGTTGGGGAAGTTTGCTTCTATTATTTTGTTGAGAATATTTTCTGGGCCTTGGATCTTGGACTCTTCACCTTTTTTTTTTAATTACTTTTAGGTCTTTTCATGGTATCCCAAATTTCCTGGATGTTTTGTGTCAGGAATTTTCCAACATTAACCTTTTTTGACTGATGTATCAATTACTTCTATGCATCTTTTACTCCTGAGAGTCTTTCTTCCGTCTCCTGTATTCTGTGGTGATGCTTGCATCTGTTCCTATTCCTTTCCCTAATGTTTCGATCTCCAGAATTTACTCAGGTTTTGTTTTCTTTATTGCTTCTATTTCAATTTTCAGGTCTTGAACACTTCTATTTATTTCCTTCAACTAATTCATTGTGTTTTCCTGTGTGTACTTCAAGGGATTTATCTGTTTCTTCTATTAAGATCTCTATGTTCCATTGTATTTTCCTGTATTTCTTTAAGGGATTTATTCATTTTCTCTTTATAGGCCTCTATTTTTTATTATGACATTGGGTTAATTTCTGGTTCTCCAATTCTATTCCCTTGATTTACATACCTGTCTTCGAACCAATACCATACAGCTTTATCGTGTTTTCTCTATAATATAGCTTGAGGTCAGGGATGGTGATTGTCCCTTAAGTTCTCTTATTGTTAAGAATATTTTTTTGCTATTCTGGGTTTTTTTGTTCTTCCACCTGAATTTTCAAATTGCTCTTTCTAACTCTATTAATAATTGAGGTGGAATTCTGATGGGGATAGCATTGAATCTGTAGATTTCATCGGCAAAATGGCCATTTTTACTATATTAATCCTGCCAATCCATGAGCGTAGGAGATCATCCTTTTTCAGAGATTTGGATTTAAGGTCACTCTCTTATGTTTTGGGTAAGATATCCAGGGCTTGCTGTAGAGCACTAACTGAGCTTTGGGGGTAGCATAATGCCTTGGCTCTTGTTGTGTTCTTTGAGGGCCTTTAACCATCTGAATGGCTTTAGTCCCGGGATATTCTTGTTGAAGTAGGTATTGAGAGGGAGATGAACCTTTATGGTCCTGGTGGGGCAGGCCTCTGATGAATATCCTCAGAATGTATGGTTATGGACCTGCAATTCTGTGTGGTTCATGAGCCTCAGGTCTGCTGAAAGTCTACAGAGGGCCGACAGGAGACTGGAGGTTCCTCTGAGATGGCAGGTTGCTCAGGGCAAATTTGGCTTGTCCCAGAGAGCTCAGAGAGCAAAGAAGTTGGGTGGGAGAATGGAAACTTACCAGTATGGATAAGTAGTGATGGAGGTGGAGGAGTAGCAGGAGAATGGAGTTCCGTGGGATGGCAGGATGCTCACTGCAGCTTCCCTTGTCCCAGAGACTCAGAGAGAAGCTCAGAGGGCTCAAGTAGCAGGAGAAAGGAGTTCCTTGTGGGGTAACAAGGTGTCACATATTTTAGCAGTGTCAGTAGCCCACTATAAAATACTACTTTTTACATTTTTAAACATGTTGTTTGAACTAAGTGCTACAAGTTTATTCACATATGTCTTGAACTGAAAACTCATAGGCAAAGTCTGAACCTGAAAATTTAGTATTTTGTTACAAAATTGTTTTTCTAATGGTGTTCTAAAAAGATCTCCATCCTTCATATGAAAATTTTCCACCATAGGAATCACCTCAAAATATAACCCTGCCCAATGCAATTTTTCCTCTATATACAGAGACTATAAATGTTTACCAACATAGAGATTATTTGAATTGAATGGAGTTGATGGGCCTTAAACTTGACTATTGACCCAGTCTTGTGGCACAAGTCAAATATAGTCCTGTGTACCATTATTTATAAATGCAAATGCAGAGCAGTTAGTTCCAAAGATCACAGCCTTGTAAGTGTTTCACTCATAATAGATGAAACTGGAGTGTGTGGATCCCCTGCATTTAAATATATCTTCTTTTAATATTATTAAAGATTTTGATCTTACCTATATTTCATAATGTATATAAATACAAAAGGAATTAGGAGAAAGAACTGTCAGTGCCACATAGAGAAATGTAAGAAGGTGAAATAGATTAATGCTAATACAATTTTATGTTCTACGTAATTCGATGCAATTTATTAATTTCATCATGCAGATGGTAAAAGAAGGTAAAAAAAAGAAAAACAAAAGATTCAGATTATAAACTGATGCTAGCAACAGGAAATAACACTACATTATCCATATTGTCATTGCCATTCCCCTTTCCTCACATAGGCTCATAAATGCTTTTAATATGCATTACTGTGTCTCTTTTTTCACTATTAAAATAACAAAGTGTTTATAAATTCATGGTAATATAGGCACCATAGTTATGTGAATCCTATTCTGTGTATATTACTCTGCTACATTTTTACAAATAAAACCATATGCAGCATTATGAACAAAATTTACATATATTAATTTATATAATATACATTATTGCTATTCCCATTAGACAAAAATAATGCCTAGACATTTGATTTATTTTTTTCCTCTCTAGTTGATTCAGAAGACTGAAGGATATAACAATCTATGAACACTAAGCTATTAGAAATTAATTAAATAATATGATCACAGTAATAAGAGTAGTAGGTACTTTCCAAGGGTATTGTGTCTAATTACCCACAGGTTCCTGGCACAATAACAATAAAAGTTATGGGTTTTATCTTTTGGAATGGGCCTTATACCCTATTTGAAAACTATTATTTATAGCCAAGAAATGCATGTAACTATTGTATCAGTTGGCAGTTTTTTTGGACAGGACAATCATTATAATCACTGGGATTCAAAGCCTGGAGTGATTGATTTCTTTTCTCCTCTTGTGGCAGAGAACTGCTTCTAATGCCATGGAAGCTATCCATTACGTATCAAACTCACAGGGAAATTTTATATTGATTTCCCACTGATCTATAACTAAAGAATGTAGTGTCTTAAGCTAAAGAAGCTTACTTTCAAATTCCGGAGAGTAACCAAAATATTGTCAGTAGCACTGCAATGAATAGGATCTCCCTGGAAAACAAATCCAGAGGTAACCCATTTCTGGTATTAGATTTTATATTTGTTAGCCTGTAGTGTCCGGTAGAGAAGTTGTTACTCTGTTATCTGTTAACCCTATTGTTAAAATATTGACATGTACATTTACATATTAGTTGCTCTCCATGAAACTTATTCAAAATTCCTCAAGTATCATTTATCCTTTTCTGTATTCACTCCTTTATCCTGCTTTTCTATCCACCTCAACATTTAAGAATTCAGGTAACATTTTTACTTGAGCCCTTTATAGCACTGGCTTATAAAACACTCCCTTTCCTTAAATTCATTCCCACACTCCCTTACTAGTTTCCTAATCTATATAGTTATTCCAATTACAACATACATATCTGAAAAATAATATCAGTTTTACTTCTGAATCATGTTCTTCTGTGATAGAGTTTCAATACCTTTAAGGGAATATAATTTTAAAGTTGTTCTGAAGTGCACACAAGTCTAGTAACTGCAATCTAATGGCCTCACCTTTCCAAATACATGAGATTATAATGCTTGATATTATAATATAAATTGTATGCAATCATTTCAGAATAATAAATAGTTGGGATTTTAAGAAACTTTAAAGTTAAGGAAAAACAGAGAAAATCATAAAGCCCCTTCTCTACCTAAGGCATGTAGCCAAGAGTTAAACAAACTAGGTAAGTATATGTGATGTCCTAGCTTAGTATCTGGAATCAAGAACTAAAAATTAAAAACTCCTGCAAATTTTATATATGGTCTAATAATTCCATTCTGATTTACACACATTCATTCAAACCACTAAATATATGCAATGTGTTTATGTATTGAATTGGAATACATAGGTAGCTTCACCATGAAAAATAATTATAAATTTGTAACACTATCCAATGCTTCTCAATTCTTTTAGTTACTACTTAGCAAAATATAGCATGCGGGCTCTCTCCAAATCTAAACTCTAAAAACTACATGTCTGTGTGAAAATTTAGTTCAAAGATTGATTATTGTTTATCTTGAAGACATACATCATTCTACTTACTACAAGCTCCAGGTGTTCATGTTTCTTTTCTTTATAATTTTCTATTTGTTTTCTATACTACTATGAAATATACAACTGTTATATGATCTAACTATGCAACAGTATTTGTTAAAAGGTCAAGTGTGTGCTAACTTCGTTGTATATTTAAAGAAATTTTAACGTCTTAAATATACAATAAAATACCAAAGACAGTTCATTAGAAATTGTAGTATTATAATTTATGCACAATAATTTCACCATTTACGATTTCATTGCTTCTGCCTGAACTAATTCTCAAAGGGGTGATGCGAAGGGAATTCACAAAGAAAACTTCGGTCCCTGTGGTTTAGTCATTTTTTTTCCTCTGCAGCCTCATGAAGTCCGCGGGGCCCGATAGTGACATTTCTTTTGGCGATGTTTACATTTTTTCTTAACATTATACTCCTAGACTGTTCTCATGCTTTCTAGAGAATATCGACAATACCGACTGCAGAAAAACCACTAACCAACTTTAAAACTGCTTTCTTTACCTTTCACTGCCCTCCAACTCTTTTTTTTTTCCCCCCCCGGGTTTTACTCTCCGGTTGGCATAGCAGCGGCAGGAAATGCGTCACAACCCGCGCGTAGGATGGGAGGAGCCTGCGAAGGAAAGATTTAGAAACCACAGGGACCAAAGTGTCTCTTCTTTGAGGATTTCCCCGAGCCACAAAGAGAGATGCACTGTCAGGATGACTTAACTTCCTGTTGTCTCAGGAACCCGGAGCAGTTCGTCGCGGTTTTCGTTTTCAGGTTTAAAGTAATCCTAAATCGATTAATTAATGACCTTGCAATCCTACGGATTTTAAGAGACGCGGCTCTTTCTGTTGAGCTCCTATTCTGTACTTGTAGTTTCATAAATGAATACTAAAGACAGTAATTGCTTTTATAAAACTAAGGAAAATACTCCGGCGTTAAACCCGGGAAGCAGGGGAATGGAGTGGATTAATCCGCCTTTTATTTTTAAAGTAAAATTTTGGTATCGAAATTTCAGGGTTAAAGTCTTTAAAAAAAAAAAAACCTTCAATGGGCTTTTCTTAAATAGAGTGTGAATGTTTTACACACGTTTTACTTTTCACTCTGACATCCAGTAATTTTTCTACCAATATATCTTAACAAGAATGCTGCACTCATCTATATGTCTGTGTGTGTGTGTGTGTGTGTGTGTTTGTTTGATTGTGTGTGTGTGTGTTTGTGTGTGTGTTTTAACTATTCTGTACTTGAAATGGCCATAGTTAAGCTGACCATTATGACAGGAAAAGAAACTTACACATAGTTTTTTGATTGGGAGATTAAGATTATATCAGAGTACATCAGATGTTCTGGAGTATTTATCTATAGCCAAGGACTATGTGAAGCATCATTGGACAGACAATTATTAAGAACAGAGACTGGCTGAGGTAGGATCGAAGTGATAAGACGTCATGTAGAAAATGGCAACGGAGAATAAGCACATTCATTTGTGCAGGGTATGATTTCTCCAACCTTTAAAAACGGTTCTTTTTAAAATACAGTTTTATGTAAAAGAGTACAGATATCCTAAAAAAGACTTCTAGATCTTAAATGAAACTCTATTAAAGACAGTCAATTTTCAGATGATTAAATTTTGTTTTATTTTATTGAAAATAGACTTATACAAATCATCTTGGTTACAGTTTCCCCTCCTTCTACCTCTCCCAGTTTCTCCCTATCTCTTTTCCCCTCTGTATAAACTCCCTTTCAGTCTCTCATTAGAAAAGGAAGGGCTTCTATGAGATAGTAACAAAGTATTACAAAATTCAGTAAGAACATCTGGGTTGCGAAATGTAACTTAATTTCTTTCCTAGAAACTGAAAATGGTGTTTAGCTTAGTTTGAGTCATGAGGGTGTTCATTATGGGTAAGTATCATGCTGAGCTTAAATAAGTGGTGAAATTTGAGAATCAATGATACTAAATACCCAGGGAAAACAAATGTAACCCAGTCCTGATAACTTAAGCTGACAGCACTTTTACTCTATTTGTATGCCATAACTAATTTTATATTTTATATAAATTATTTCATTTATTTATATATTATAAATATGATTTATTTATATTTTATATAAATTATAACACTGATTCTGAACAAGTTTTAGAATTTCCTTCCATGTGTGTGAAAGTTTTTATGTAAGTTTGTTTTGACATTGATGTCTGTATTTTATGTTATTATTTCTATACAAAATGGGGGCCTACAATAGGGGGCCTATAGAATAGGGGCCTACAACCAATTTATATGATATAGCTCATATAACATTCTACCATTGTTTTCTGTCACTGCTATAAGATGAAGAAATTACTAACTTCTGGAAGTCAGTATATATTGGATATTAGCCCTCTATCGTAGGTAGGATTGGTAAAGATCTGTTCAAAATCTATTGGTTGCCATTTTGTCCTAAAGACAGTGAGTGCCCTTTGCCTTACAGAGGTTTGTAATTTTATGAGGTCCTATTTGAGGATTCTTGATCTTAGAGCGTAAGGGTCTGTTGTTTTGTTCAAGAAATTTTCCCCAGTGCCCACATGTTCAAGGTTCTTCCACACTTTTTCATTATTACTTTGAATGTACCTGGTTTTATGTGGAGGCCATTGAGCTTTGTACAGGGAGCTAAGAATAAATTGCTTTTCACTCTTCTACATGCTGACTTCCAGTTGAACCAGCATTATTTGATGAAAATGCTATCGTTTTATCCATTGGATATTTTTAGCTCCTTTTTTCAAAGATCAAGTAACCATAGGTATGTGACTTCATTTCTGGGTATTCAATTCTATTCCATTGATCTACCTGCCTGTCTGTGTAGCACGACCACACAGTTTCTACCACTATTGCTCTGTAATGTCACTTGAGGTCAAGAATGATGATTCCCCCAGAAGTGCTTTTACTGTTGAGGACAGTTTTAGCTCCCATGATTTTTTTGTTGTTACATATGAATTTGCAAATTGTTCTTTCTAACTCTATGAATAATTGAGTTGGAATTTTGATTGGGATTGCATTGAATCTGTAACTTGCTTTTAGCAAAATCACCATTTTTAGTATTTTTTTTCTTTTATTCGAATTTTTTATTTACATTTCGAATGTTATTCCCATTCCGGTTTTCCCTGACATAAGCCCACTATCCCATTCCCCTCCTTTGTTGTATGTTGGAGCATATTTGGGGATATGACCAGGAGAGGTATAGCTGTATCCTCAGGTAGTACAATGTGCAATTTTCTGAGGATCCTCCAGACTGATTTCCAGAGTGGTTTTACAAGCTTGCTATCCCATCAACAGTGGGGGAGAATTCCTCTTTCTCTACATCCTCACAGCATCTGTTGTCCCAGAGATTTTGATCGTATCTATTCTAACTTGTGTGTGGTGGAATCTCAAGATTGTTTTGATTTGCACTTCCCTGATGACTAAGCATGTTGAGCATTTCTTTAAGTACTTCTCAGCCATCCAGTATTCCTCAGCTGAAATTTCTTTGTTTAGATCTGTACCCCACTTTTTAATATGGTTATTTGGTTCCCAGGAATCTAACTTCTTGAGTTCTTTGTATACTTTGGATATTAGTCATGTATCAGTTGTAGAATTGGTAAAGATCTCATAGGAGAAGAAGGAGGGGGAAGGAATAGGTGGTTATTCATGGGAAACCAGGAAAGGAGATAACATTTTAAATGTAAATGAAAATATCCAATTTTAAACTCAGAGAGAAAGAAAGAAAAAGAGAGAGAGAGAGAGATTGAGAGAGAGAGAGGAAGAGTGGGAATCAAATACAGGCACAGGTGGTTTTTTTTTTCTGAACAAAATACGAATGACTTATGCTCTAACATCAAGAATTGACAAATGACACCTCATAAAATTGCAAAATGTTTAGAAGGCAAAGGAGACTGTCATTGCGACAAATTAACAACCAACCGATTGGGAAAAGGTGTTTTCCAATCCCACATCCGATAGAGGACTAATGTCCAATATATACAAAGAACTCAAGAAGACTCGAAACAGTCAAATAACCCTATAAGAAAAAGGGGAAGAGAGTGAAACAAAGAATTCTCATTTTTGGTGGGATTGCAAGCTGGTACAACCACTCTGGAAATCAGTCTACAGGTTCTTTAGAAAATTGGACACAGTACTACCTGAGGACCCAGTTATCCCACTCTTGGGCATATACCCTAAATTTGCTCTAACATATAACAGGGGCACCTTCTACACTATGTTCATAGCCATCTTATTTATAATAGCCAAACACTGGAAATAACCCAGATACCAATCAACAGAACATTGGATATAGAAAATGTGATACACCTACACATTGGAGTACTGCTCAGCTATTAAAATCAATGATTTCATGAAATTCATATGCTAATTTATGGAGTAGAAAATGTCATCCTGAGTGAGGTAACCCAGTAACAAAAGAAGACACATGGAATGTACTCACTGATATGTGGATATTAGCCAAAAAGAAGCAAGAATACCCATGATAAGACTCACAGAGCATATGAAACTCAAGAAAAAAGGAACACACCACAGTTTGGCTGCTAAAGTACTACTCAGTAGTGGGAAGAAAATAATCTCTGAGAAGTATAAAGAGAAAAACATCTCGAGAGAGAGAAGAGGAGGTACAGGAAAGAGGGGCCAATTCAGTTATGGGAGGAAATGGTAAAGAAGGACAGAAGGTCAGGAATTTGAAAGTTAGGTGTGTAGCAGTGGGGGAGGGGTAGCTGGTGGTAGCCACTAGAAAGTCACAGATGACAGTGACATAAGAGTTTCCCAATACCCAATCGGGAGGACTTTGGCCAAAATATCCAAACAACAAAGGGGACATAGATCCTCTAGAAACTGTATCCAGTGGATAGGCATGGCCCCAGTTGAGTGAGGGGGGCACCCACCCACCTCAAAATCATTAATCCAAAATTCCTCCTGTCAAAGAAATGCAGGGACAAAGAATGGAGTAAAACCTGAAGGAAAGACCAATCACAGACTGCTCTCCCAAGGGATTACTGACACCAAACCCAGACAGTAGTGCTGATGTCAATAAATGCTTACTGACAGGAGCCCAGTATAGCTGTCTCCTTAGAGGCTCTTTCAGAGCCTGATCAATACAAATTCTCACATACACAAACAAATATTAAACTAAGTGCAGGGACAATAGGTAAGTTAGGGCAAGTGCTGTAGGAGCTGAAGGGGGTTGCAACCTCAAAGGAAGAACAATATTATCAACCGAACAGACCTCCCAATTCTCTCAGGGACTAAACTACAAACCAACGAGTACACAAGGTATACCTATGGCTCTAGCTGGATGTGTAGCAGAGGATTGCCTTATCAGGCATCACTGGGAAGGGAGCCCTTTGGTCCCCTGGAGGCTTGATGTCCCAGATAAATGCTAGGCTGCTGAGGCAGAAGGTGGTAGGCATGTGGGGGAGACATCCATACAGACAGGAGGGCTGGAGGAGGGCATAAGAACCTTTGGAGTGAATGGGGGTAACATTTGAAATGTAAATAAATAAAATAACCATTTTTTAAAAAGAAAAGAAAATGGCCTCCCATAGTCTCATAATGAGTAACACTATTAGATAATAGGGCCTTACTGTGATATGAGTGGTCTTTTTGAGGGAAGTTGGCATAGGGCTTGGCCTTTTAGGTTTCAGAAGCTCAATCTAGACCTAGTGTGACCTTAGTTCTCTTCGTGATGCTTGGAAACTGTCCATGATCCTTCTACAGAAACATGACTTTCTGTGTCCTGCCTTGCTTTCAGCAATGATATTAATGCACTAAACCGTGAAGATATAAGCCATCCCCCATTAAATATTTGGATTGTAAGATCATCTGTGTGCTTTTTTCTGGTGTTATTGAGGGCTCTAGATCCTATTACGCTTCCTATCCCTCTTCCAAAGTATTTTCTGAGCTCTGCCTCATGTTTGCCTGTGAGTCTCTACATCAGCTACCATCAGTTTCTGTGTGAAACCTCGTTAATGATGATTATGCTAGGCTACATTACACAAGTGTAGTAGGGCATCCGTAGGTATTATTTTATTGACTTTTTTCCTATCATGTTTGCTTTTATCCTAGATCTCAAAGCTACCAAGCTCCTAGCTCTTGTCCCTCTAGGCATTGCTAGGGTTACGACCCCTCTTCTGGCTTGCATTTCAAGCTGGAACAGTATGTGGATGTCCACTTCTAAGGTTTTGGTACCACTTTTACCAAAGCACAACATGCTATCAGGACCAATTGTAGATTGAAGGTTTTGTGGCCACGTTGGTGTCTAAATCTCTCTACTGGAAGTGTGTCTGGTTACAAACGACGTTTGGTTCAGACTTCTTATACCCTGTTACTAGGTGTCGCAGCCATAGTCTCCTGAAACTTTTCATTGAACTAGCTATCTACCTTACCCCACAAAGGCCCTCAATTCTAATTGTCTCTTCTAGTACCATTTCCCTTTATGCTCCCTGCTGTTGTTCCATCCCCATGCTCACACATGCCAAGTCCACAAGTTAACTTTATTTATTTCCCAGAGACATTCGTGTACCTCCTCAAGCCCTGCTTGTTACTTAGGTACACAGGTCCTGTGTATTGTAGCATGAGTATCCTTTACACCTAATGTCTGCTTAGATGTATATACCATATCTGCCTTTATGTGTCTAGAATACCTTACTGAGCATAACATTTTTTCTACTCCCACCTATTTGCCTGAAAATTTCAGGATATCTGTTTTTAACAGCTAAGCAATTGTTCATTGTATATATGTGTCAGCATTTTTTATCCATTCTTCAGTTGAGGAATATCTAAGTTGTTTCCAGTTTGGGACTATTATGTAAAAAACCTGCTATAAACACAGCTAAACAATTGTTCTTGGGGTAAAATGGAGCAACCTTTGAATATATGCCCAAAAGTGGTATAGCCAGTTTTTATAGTGAATTTACTCCCACGTTTCTGAAAAAATGACATCTTGATTTCCAAAGTGGGTATACAAGAAGGCTCTTCTGCTACCAATGTAGAAATGTTCCCCGCTCCCCTTTGTTCCACATTTTTACAAGCATGAGCTGTCATTTTTGTGTTTGTTTTTTGTTTGTTTGTGTAGTTGTTTTGGTTTTTATGTTTTTGCTTTATTTTGTTTGTTTTATCAGTCATTCAGACACATGTAAATTGGAATCACGAAATTTTGTTGATTTGGATTTTCCTGGTGGCTAAGGATGTTGAAAATTCTTGTATGTAAAAAACTTTTTTCCTTATGATTTCAGGTTTCTTCATTAAATAAATGTCAATAATCTCAATATATGCACAGTAAACTTAAAAGAAATATTATCAATGAATGAATTTAAAATTACAATATATTCTTATTTGTCTCTTCTTTAATTCAACTATCTACATTTCTGGTTCTGTTTCTTCTCTCAGAAGGACTATTGGGCACCATGCTGAACTTGAAGGAATGAAGTTGAGCTGGGTCAGGTGGTTCAGACAGGAACTTGGCTAGTGTAGTAGAGTAGAAATGGACTCCTCCAAAGATATTTTCAGTGAAACCACTCTTCTTTAAATGGGGAACAAGGACTGTGAATGCCTTGGAGAATTCATAGGAAATTTCAGGGAAAGTATACATCATTGGCTCAGGCTGAAATGCTGGAAATGCTTCAGTTACCTAAAAGGGATTTCTAGGTGCTTACTGGACCGAGCAAGAGAGGACATCTCTATTTTGTCAACCAGCTTCCTGATTACCTCAAGGATGTTTCAGGTAGGAGCCATAAGGCCTATAAGAAGTGGTACCTGCAGGCCCAGAGCAAGAAAAAATACAGACCTATTATTTCTGGTCTCAGGGGGAGGTTTTCAAGGTTTGGACAAGTATCAATCTCACTCTTGTTCCTGACTAGCTCCTGAAGTACAATGCTTTCCTGCCCCACAATTTTCCTCTAACATCTACATACTGAAACCCAGTAAAACAAAGTAATGGGACAAATTAAAATACTAGTTAAAAATAACTGTTCCAAAAATATTGTTAATTAAGACAGATCTTTTGGAAATTGTGTAAATAAAATAAACTACCCAAATGAAAAGTACTTAATTTAAAAAAATTGATAAACGATTTTGCAAGACCTAAATATTCAATATTTCTTAAAATATAAAAACTGAATGGAAATAACATAGTCAACGTTGATAAGACATACAATGGCACAAGCAGAGGAATGTGTGGTTAGATAGGACGTTTCTTTCACTTGCTATTGTTACTTCTGTTATTCATACTATGTTCTGTAGAGTTACAACATCCTGTACAATAGTCCTGTTCTACATTAAATATAAATATAATGCCAAATACAGGAGAAGAGAGATATATTCACACATTGATGAGGAGAGTAATTATCTTAATAAAATATTGGTATTTCCTATTTAAAGAATTTACCAACTGTTTTTGTATTCTGAAATCTATCTCACTTTGGTAGCTTCTAAGAAAGCTTTCCTAAAGCTTTAAACTTTAACCTGAAACTCATAGGAATAGAAAACACTTCAACCCAATGTTGGGACGTTTGGATGACTCATTAGAACATTGCAATTATGGATATTTGGAATACTAAAGATCCAGAAAGAAAATATCTTCGGTGTTAAGCACCTTAATGAGCACCTTATCACGCAACTAGTCCTCAACAAGCTGGTAAGACTTTTTAAATTAATTAACAAATCACTACCTAAAGAACACATGTGCAAAATATAAGAACAGTATCATCTAATATTGTCTGAAACCTGTGATAGGTATTTTCTCATTTTCCATACGCATTCAGTTGATTTTCCTGATAAAAATACTTATAAATTACCCTAGTTTATGAATTTTGTCTGCAATATGCTATTCCAGTCTATGTAAACACGTCCATGCAGCAGCATAGTATTGAAGGCATCTTAGATCTCGGTACCCAGCTGTTAACATTCATATTTGGCTCAAAATAAGTGATAGATTATTCTTTTCAATTAAATATATATTTGTAGAAATAAATATTTGGTTAAATACTTCTAAAGTTTTATACTAACTTATATTCAATGAAACAAATTCTTTTTTTTTCACTAAAAGAGGTTTTATTTCAGGGAGAAAAATTATTAGAGTTGGCAACAAGAAGAGAGAAAGAGAGAAGACCTAAAATACTGTATACATACACATTTTTCTGGCCTTCAGCATCAGCCTGTGACATACACAGAAGGCACATGAGGGAGCACTTTGATCTCCCTGGTAGCACTTGTTTGAATTTAGCCTTTCTTTCTTTCTTTCTTTCTTTCTTTCTTTCTTTCTTTCTTTCTTTCTTTCTTTTTTCATCCTTATTACCTTGGGTGTTTCTTATTTACATTTCGATTGTTATTCCCTTTCATGGTCTCTGGGCCAACATCCAGCAAACCCCTTCCCCTCCCCTTCTCTATGGGTGTTCCCCTTCCAGTGCTGCCCCCATTGCCGCCCTCCCCCCAACAATCTAGTTCACTGGGGGTTCAGTGTTAGCAGGACCAAGGGCTTCCCCTTCCACTGGTGCTCTTACTAGGCTATTCATTGCTACCTATGTGATCAGAGTCCAGGGTCAGTCCATGTATAGTCTTTGGGTAGTGGCTTAGACCCTGGAAGCTCTGGTTGGTTGGCACTGTTGTTCATATAAGAACTCATCAGTTTACTATTTAGAATTGGATTCTATTTAAATTTCCACTATACGAGGGAGAAAATCACTATTGTTTAATTTATGTTTAGAGATCACAACAGATTTAAATGTTTTAAATTTGTCATTTTATATGTGGAAAATGCCTTCAATAAGTGAAATGAAATCATTATATGGAAACAATTACATAATTTGTATTATATAATTGTATAATTTTCCATGATTTCTGAATGATTTCATTCATTACCTCTCCCTACTAGTTCTAATAGTATCTTCATAACCTTTCATGTGTTCTACATTCTTTCATTCTCCTAAACTTGCATCCTAGTTCTAGTAAGTACAATTTTTTTTATTAACTTGAATATTTCTTATATACATTTCGAGTGTTATTCCCTTTCCCGGTTTCCGGGCAAACATCCCCTTCCCCCTCCCCTTCCTTATGGGTGTTCCCCTCCCCACCCTCCCCCCATTGCTGCCCTCCCCCCAACAGTCTAGTTCACTGGGGGTTCAGTCTTAGCAGGACCCAGCGCTTCCCCTTCCGCTGGTGCTCTTACTAGGATATTCATTGCTACCTATGAGGTCAGAGTCCAGGGTCAGTCCATGTATAGTCTTTAGATAGTGGCTTAGTCCCTGGAATCTCTGGTTGCTTGGCATTGTTGTACATGTGGGGTCTCGAGCCCCTTCAAGCTCTTCCAGTTCTTTCTCTGATTCCTTCAACGGGGGTCCTATTCTCAGTTCAGTGGTTTGCTGAGTAAGTACAATTTTATGGTTTGCTCATATGTTTTGTTTCTGTGTTAGGAGTGGTTACTTGTTATTTTGTCTTTATTTTATTAGTAACACACTATGTAGCTCAAAGTGGACATCATATAAAGTCAGTCTGAATTAGTGGAACAAATATTAGCATTACAAGCATATACAAAAATCTCCACACATTTACATTCATAACAAGAACAAAAGAAACACGAATATTAAAAATATTTGGGTTAAAGGGTCTTAATGTTTGAAGTGTTTATGGAAAAATAAAGTCTTTTCTCTTAATAATATATTTTGATTATAGTTATTCTGCCTCTACTATTGCCAATTCCTGCACACATGCATTTCTACCATTACAAAACAACCTTCTAAGGGCTAAAAATAAATTAGAATAAAATAAATTTATGTTGATATCAACAGTAAATTAAACAATGATAATTTTCTCCCTAATTGAGTGGAAGACAAATTGCAACATATTGAAAATCAACAACAAAGAAAAGAGTCCGAGAGAAAGACTAGAATCAGAAACACAGTCATTCACATATTCAGGACTTGAAGCTATATTATATATGAAGAAGACAAAGTGCAGACCCATGCAGGGCCAGTGAGAGCTATCTCAATCTCTCAGAGTTCATGTGAGCTCTGATTATGTTCTTTTACAAAGTCTTGGTTTCTTGATGTGTTCTGACACTTAAACCTGTTTTACTACCACCAGCACTTCATCATGGTTCTCTTAGCACCGAAGCAATAGATGTGATGGAAATATTAATCCTAGGGCTGAGTGTTCCAAGAATTCCCACTCTCTGTACAATGTCTAACTGTGAGTCCCTGTATGTGTTGCCACCTTATGGAGTGGCCCTTAAGTCAAATAAGGTATTTGTTGTTGACTCCCACAAGCACCATTGTACTTATCTTCAGGCAGGATTTTTTGTAGGGTAAAGTGTTTTTGGCCTTCCTTGGTGTGTACACTCGACTTTCAGTGTGAACATACTACATTGCAAGAGGAAAATGCTAGAATATGGGTTGGAAGCATGGAGTCTCTAACTAGGCACCAGCTCAACTTCTCTCTGTTCAAGGATTGCTGTAGGTGTCATCAATTATTCTTAATAGAAACAAAACTAGGTAATATAGATATCCAGTTGGGCCTCTGTCTATCATATTATTTAGCAATTTCATTTAAAATGCATTCATATGCTAATATTCATAAAGGATTTGCTGTTTGTTACCTATGTAATCATTAAATGGCTCTTAATTTTAGTTATCTCCATATTCCATACTCTATTTACTTCTTAATTAGGGTCACTACTTGTTCCCTCCCTTTCCAGCCCCCATACCATGCATATAAATCTATTCTAGTTCCCTTTCCTAAGGAGACCTATCTATTACTCCTATTCCATTACTCTAAACCCAGTTTCTCTAGTTCTACAGAATGTACATTGTTTGTCATTGACTTTCCAGCTAATGTCCACATATAAGCAAATAGATAACATATTTGTCCTGGTTGTCTGAGCTACTTCATTCAGTATGATGTTTCCTAGTTCCATTCATTTACCTGTGAATTTCATTATTTCATTTCTTTTCAGGACTGAATTTTTCAAATGAGAAAAAGTAGATGGATGTTATCATGCTGTGCCCTGTAACTGTACATTGGGAGAGATGAGCTGGGAGTTAATGTCTGAGGACACTTTGTATTACACTGGTTAGAAGGAATCCTAGGCTGCAGTTAGGGGTGTGTACCACAACATCAGCAAAAGAAGTGAGTTTCAATGATTAGATAAATGAACAAATAAGTTATGTAAGACATAAGTAGTGTAAAATATACTGTAGTAACTTTATAATACATGCTTGAACAAAAGGACAGTAAAAACCAAAGCAAACCACTTTTACTCTTTTCAAAAGCATTGACTCATAGGGTGTTGCTCAAAATAGGATGTATGCCCAGTGTGCTCCTGAGTGGAAACACCGCTGTTTCAGTGAAAAAATAATTTGACTGACAACTGACTTGACAGGATATGTAAAATGAAGTCCAGAAAAAACAGAGTTCCAACAAGGAAAGCCTCAGAGCAGAAGTAGAGAATTGACTTCCACAAATTTTCTTCTGACCAATAGAATATAAATCTTCTGAAGACTAGTTTAATTATATTTTAATAATCTAAAGATGAATGAATATGGAATCTATTAACATTGAATTACAAATATTTGAAAATTGATTTTTGACACAATATATTCTAATCCCTCCTTCTTTAGTCTTCCCTGATTCTTTCTGCTTCCACAATGACATTTTTCCTCATGTTCTCCCCAACACATTACAAAACATGAAAAGAAAAGATAACCAGAATGAAATAGAACAGACAGCCGAAGGAATCAGAAAATATAAGAAAAACACAAGAATCACAAAGAGATACATGCTCACAGAGAAATGCCCATGAAGGTATCAAATTGGGAGTCATAATATATGAGAGAATTACTATCATGGTTAAAAATACAGCATATTATCAATCAAAAATAATTCAAAATTACCATTGATTTATATAAGTTAGAGTGAAGCCTGTGCTTGATTGTGGATTCTACTCCCATGACACGGTACAGGACCAAAGCAGTTTTTGATATTGGAAAATTTTTCAAGTGGGAAGCTCCTAAGTGAGGTAGATTATATTCAGTTCCCACTGATTATGGTTGGACTCCTAAAAATCTTTACCTGCAAAACCTGTGCAGAACCTGTGCATGATTTCCTTATGTATAGGAGCCCATATGTGTATCAGTTCTGCCATATCTGGACATTGTTGCTGACATGATTGCATTCCTCCCAGCATCACTGTGCCTTACAATATTTCTGCCACGTCTTCTACAAGTCTTTCCTGAGCCATGATAGAAGAGATTGGATGGCAATGACTCATTTGGAGAGGGTGATCCAGTTCTTTCACTCTGTATATTGTCCAGATATGGGTCTCTGTATCTGGCCCCTTCTATTGTATATGAGAGCTTCTATGATAACCATAGAGCAGTATACTGATCTATGTGTGTAAAAGAATGTTATTAGGAATCATTTTGTTGCTATATTTCCATATCAGACAATAATAGCTGCTTTAAGCCTTAAACTCTGGTATTTTGTTATGAGAACAATGGTAGAAATGTGTTCTGTCTCATTTTTGATGTCTCACGTCAAGTCAGATAGTGGTTGCTTACTCCCTTGAAGGCACCACCACTGCAGCAGTGTATCTTGTAGGCAGCTGACTATGGTAGATCAAATAGTATGGAGGTGGGTAAGTTCCCCCCTCACTAACCATGCAGAGTACATTTCAGTACCAGCAACACTATTTAAAAGGTAAAGTTTTAGTTAGGCACCTGTTTGTCTTCTCTATGTTCAAAAGAAATTTAGGTGTTGTCTTCAACATTAGATCCATCATCAGTTGTATGGTACAATCAATAGCTTTGCCAATAGTTTGATTTGATTGGAGTCATACAATGAGGACACATTAGGCATAGCCAATACGTGGGGTTGGAGATTTCATTTGGTGGGAAGATATTTCTAGTTTAGTCATTTACTCCCATTGTTTTTCTTATTTATTTGTTATGAATTGTTATTTATGTTATGTATAAAAATTGATTTGATCCACACATAGCTTTAGCTGTCCTCCATAGTATTCCACTCTATCGTCCTCACTCTCCCATCTCCATTTAATTGCTGCATTCAAATGTCATCCCCAAATATATCCCCATAATTATTTATATTATTTATCAATCCTCACAAAATCCTTCCCTCAATCCTAATTTCTGTATGCCTTTGTCAAGGCTTAAAACATCCAAATATAATCTGATACATACTGTATTTTTCTTTGGGGTTATGGATAACTCACAATGAGCATTTGGTTTGTTTTTTTGTTTGTTTGTTTTTGTCTTTTGTAGTTTCATCCATTTTACTATGAGTTCCATTATTTTGATTTTAACAGCTGAGTAATATTCTATTTTGTTATATGCCATATTATTATTATCAATTTCTCCACTATGGAAAGGTAGGCTGTTTCCTAATTTTAACTAATGGGAATATAGCAGCAATGAATAGGCACTCTAAATATCTCTATTGCATGATTTGGATTCCAATGGATTTATGCCCAAAAATGGTCCACCTGGAACTTGAGATAAAACATTCCCAGAAAACCAAACTGATTTCCAAAGTGGCAGTACAAGTGTGTTTTTTTACAAGCAGTGGATGAGATTTCTTATTACTTATCATCTTAATTTTCATGTGTGACCTCGGCCACAATGATTACTGAAAAATAAAATTTCGAAATGGTTATAATGTGCACATTTGTGCTTAGTAAGTATGTTGAACTTTTCTTTAAGTAAAACCAGCATTTGAATGGGCAATTATGGGTAATTAGAGGAAGGGATTTGTCTTTGAATACCAAAAGGATAAGGAAGTGAAAGACATGGAAATTGGGGTAGAGAAGACAAAGGAATGATTAGTATTCAGAGACAAACCATAGTAAATAGAGTGCCCTAGCCTACTGAAATATATTTTAGATGGGGATACTAAACAATTTCAACACACAGACACAAATACTTCCTTTTTCATCTTTATATAAGAAGCCAGACACATTATAAATACAAATTTTTTAAGAAATTTAAGAAACATGCAGTTCATGTCTGGGAATGAGAAACTGTTAAGCTCTAAGATTCACGACAGATATTTAATAGGGAAAATAAAATAAAAATGTGATATTATGTAAATAAGCCTCCTACAAATGAAATTGCCATCAAAAATGTATTCTCATGGAAGAAAGTCCCATTGGTACTTATAGATTTTAGACACAAAATTCATTCTTACCTTAAAACCTCAATCCAAGGTATGCCTGAAGGAGTGGTTACCTCTGTGGTCACAGCGCCATCTAGCTTTCAACAAAACAAGAAGATTGATGGAAAACTACAAAAAAAAAATCTGTTTTTTTTTTTTTTACACTCCAGACTACATTCCCCTCTCAGTTCACACCACCCTACAAAGGTTCCATATCCAATACATCCTCCCCAACTCACTTCCAGTCAGAATGAAGTTTCCCCAAACCCCCACACACACCAGACCTCTAAACATCAGGGGCCTCCAGTCTCTTGAGGATTATGTGCATCTTATCTGACTGAACCCAGACCTAGGAGTCCTCTGCTGTATATGTGATGGAGGCCTCCTCTCAGCTAGTATATGCTACCTGACTGGTGATCCCGTGTCTGAAACATCTTGGAAGTCCAGGTTAACTAAGGCTTCTGGTCCTCCTACACTTCTTCCGTTCTCCTCAGCTTCAACTAGTTTTTCCTTAATTGAATCAGAGGGGTCAGAGTACATCGGTTGGGTGCACATATCAGTATCTGTCTCTTTCAGTTGCTTGTTGGGTCTTTTGGCGGGCAGTCATGATAGGTCCATTTTTTGAAAGCCCCATAGCTTCAGTAATGGTGTCAGAATTTATGGTCTCCCCTTGAGCTAGATCCCACTTTTGCCTGTCAGAACACAAAGAGGCCCAAGGAAATGATTGTTTATTTAAAAGGATTTAAAGAGCCATCTCAAAGCCAAAACCTATACTTTGATGTCTACAAGGGACACCTAATGTTTACTCCCCTTCAGAGACAAAGAGAAGGATGCAGCACCCTGTTTCTGCCACATTACCTTATACACAAGTCATTACAAGGTTAAAGATCAATGAGAATCCTTTTAGGCTGCCGGAAAGAAATAGTGGATGGAGAGATATATTTTGTCCTGAATTCGTACATAGTAGAAATTAAAATATTAAATTAGAAAAAAATATTAAATTAAATTAATTCAATTGACCATTATTATGTGTACAATATTCATTCTTCATTTTATGTTGGTGTACTCTTGCAAATATTTTTCATTTCAGTTACACTCCAATTCATATAACTCACAGGACTTTATTATTTCAAGCCTTGAAGGTGTGAAAGTGGCACCACACAGCCAGCAAGGATGGGGCAGTATTTCTAGCAACAGTAATTGAAGATAACTCCTTTTGTGATAACCATTAACACTTTTAGATTGTCCCATGACACATTCTAGTTTTCATTAGGGCTCACCAACTAGCTCTGTATAATTGTGGTGAGGGTCTTTTTGAAAGGAAGACAGTTGTTCTCTTTTCCAAATGCAGAAAGTGCTGAGAAGGCAACATGAAGACAGCCCATTCCTTCCTAGATTTCTTTTGTTTTGCATGTAGGACAAGACTTTTCCTCCTTAAATAAAGAACTCTTTAATCACTCCTCATAGGTTATTGCTCATCAAAGTATTCAGTTTGTATCTCAGCATTAAAAAGGTTCTGTTTATTTTTCCTGTCAGTGTTGAACTCTTCCTGTGTAGTCTTCTTTTTGGTACTTATTCATTTTATTGGATTACAAAAGTTAATTCATTTCCCAGTATCCCCTCTGCAAATACTTATCCCATTCCCCATCCCCCTGCTTCTATGAGGGTGTGCCCCACCAACACACCCACTTCCACCTCACGGTGCTGGCATTCCCTTACAATGGGGCATCGAGCCTTCACAGGATGAAGAGTCTCTCCTCCCATTGATGCCAGAAAGGCCATTCTCTGCGACATATGCAGCTGGAGCCATGGGTCTCTTCATGTGTATTCTTTGGTTGTTGGTGTAGTCCCTGGGAGTGCTGAAGTGTCTGATTTGTTGATGTTGTTCTTCCTAGTGGTTTTCCAACCTTTTAAACTGCTTCAGTGCAGTCGCATTATTCAGTCCAATGCTTGACTGCAAGCATCTGCCTCTATATTTGTCAGAACTTCTGGCAGAGCCTCTCAGGAGATAGCTCTATCAGACTCCTGTCAGCAAGCACTGCTTGAAATCAACAATAGTGTCTGGGTTTGGTGTCTGTATTATGGGATGGATCCGCAGGTGGGTCAGTCTCTGGTTGGTCTTTCCTTCAGTCTCTGCTCCACACTTTTTCCCTGTATTTCCTTTAGACAGGGGCATATCTGGGTTAAAATTTGGAGATGAGTGGGTGATCCCATCCCCAAATGGGGCCTTGCCCAGCCTCTGGCTATGGTCTCTACACTTTCTCCCTCCCTTTGTATGACAGTTCAGCTAAACAGATACCCTTTTGGTCCCAGGGCCTCTTGCTTTTCTGGCATCTGGGACTTTCTTGTAGCTTCCACAGTTCCCAGTCCCCATTGCTATATACTTTTGTTCAATTTCCTGACACTCTGAATATCATCCTGGTCTCCCACACCTAACCTTGTCTCCTTTTTCCCTTCCTCCTCTACTTTTCCTCCCAGTAGCTGGTAAGATAAGTCTTTCCTTGCATGTTCACTAGAAACCTAATTCTATTTCTAAAGTGTCTTTTTCATCGTATATATACTAACAAAATGTATGGGCTTAAACCAAAGTTTTGAAATCTTCATCTTCAGTGTTAGAGGTATTCAATTTCTATTGTTATACATTTAAGATTTTCTATTATTTGTTTAAATTCTTCTCTTATTCATTAAAAACCATATGGAGTTTCCCCTCTCTCCTCTCCATACAGTCCTCCTCATATCTTTCCTGTCATCAAATCCACTCCTCAACATATCCTTCAAAAAAATTGAGCAACTTTCCAGACATACCAACTACACCTGGCATAGCAAGTTACAATAAAACTAGGAACAAACATTTCAACAGAACAGGGTGATGGAAACATCAGTGATTTAATTGTTTCTGGATGAACTAATTGAAAGGATGCATTAGATTTCATTGCTACAATTATTCTTTAATACCATTTCTAGACTATTTTGATGAGTCGATTTAAATATAGAACAAATCATGAAGTATGCCTCCTAGGCAATGCCAATATTAACTCACCTTAATGCTAAGTATGTTCTTTCCATTTTCAATACCCTCTACCAAAATTTAATTAATTGATCCATCATCAGCATAGGTCAGTCAGTAGACCTGTAACAGAAAGTTATTCATAAAATCTCTGCACAGTACACATACCTCTGGTGAGAGAAACTAAAAGGACCAAAATTATTTTCATTTCATCTTTGCCTCCTGCCACACATAAAAGGCACGCCCATTTCCCCACATTATTTAAATTACTGTGGTTTGCTACAGCATAACAAATTGCATTGCCTTTATTTTTTGTCAAGTATTGGATTTCATCATTAGAATCATGAGTTTCCAATTATATTGATATTAAAGTCCTGTCATTTATCTTAATACTATCTTCTTCAGATATGGATTTATAAATGTATACTAAAGAAAGTTTGGCTTTTATGAATAATGACAGAAATTAGGAAATCATTAGTCAGTTGGCACAAGGTTAAAAATTAAATTTTTGCTTAGGAATTTTTAATAGCACTCTAGACATTTTTAAAAATGTTTATTTCTATCTAATTCTTCAAATACAATATTTATGTTTACTATACAACATTTTACTCCTACAGTTCTTTAATATTTCTCCCAACATGACTCTAAATGAAGAGAGTAAACTTATATAGGATATATTTAATTTAGTTCCACATAATTCATCTTCAAGTATTATGACAATTTCCTTGTGTTTACATGTATATTACAATTATTTCTTTCTTTTAATATTAAATATTACGTTTAGACTGTCAGTAAAGTTGTGATAGTAAAAGAAACTTCAACATAGTCTTCTTGCTGACACATTTTAAAGTACAACACTGGGTCTTGGGAATTGATTTATAGTCAAAGAGCAAGGGAAGGACCAGTGGATAGAAAATTATTGAATAATGAGGAAGACAGGAACAAGAAGGATCAGAGTAATAAGACATAATCTTGCAAAAGAGATGGATGAGAAACATATTCACATGAGTTTGGTGATGGATTCTTACTCATTGTCAAATGGTTCTACTAAGAATTTTTTGTGAAAGTATACAAATATCCTAAAAACATTCTGAATGAAATTTTATTTTGGAAAGAAGTCATTTTAGAATACTTGAGGCACTTCTGTTGATCGTATTGTCTGTGCGTTTTATAATTAATTTACTAAATTTTAAATGCTTGTCTCACTTGATGTCATGCCTCCACGCCCTTACCCTTTGCACTCTCAGAAAGTGATCCCACACTCACACATTCTCACCCTGCCCCAACCTCTAGCATCACTCTTATAAGCAGGAGAATGAGCCATGCCCTGATTGTCAACTTGACTATATCTGGAATGAAATCTAATTCAGAATTGGAAGTCTCACCTATAATCCTTATCTTGAGGCTGGAGATCTCAATTTTCTGATCTAGACATTGGCAGGAGATCTTACACATAGTGGCTAT